>NC_084735.1:63613322-63913322 GCF_033978785.1 Entelurus aequoreus | reverse complement strand
GCCGCTAAAAAAAGGTCCTTAACGTTAGTGCTTATAACAACAATATCGCTAATACTTGGTTAATATTCAGGTCACAAAATGTAAATGGAGCATTGTTGGCACTTTTTGGATGTTTTTAAATTATGTTTTATGGTCGCAATGACGTCATGACTTCATAGCTCCCATTGACTCCATTGTAAGCAGAATTTTATTTACGAGTTAGAATGCATAAAAAATACATATGTGTGCTTGTCTCTTCATAAAAATTGGGAATTCTAGGGAAAATGTAAAAAGTGCAGTTCCTTTTAAAGTTTGCTGGACTTGTGCGTGTGTGCGTATTTGCGTGCACGCGCGTGGGACCATCACCCACAGAGATAATGAGAGACGATGAATAACAAGATTAACTATTTTATTTCATTCCGCAAAGAGTGAACCCTTTTGCAGCCTGATTGGAAGTGAAAGACAAACACAACAAACACGCACGGACATTACAATTCAATTAATCCTTCTATTAACTGGTGGAGGTTATGTAATTCCTGGGGTTTGTCTGTTTTTTTGTTAGTTAGCATTATCAATGTAGACCAAATATTGGAAGATTAGGATGAAACTTTTAGCAAATGTCAGAAATGGGTTCAGAAACAAGTGATTACATTTTGAGGGTGATCCGGATTATTGTTTGAATTCAGGACATTTTAAATGATTCTTTTCTATTGGGAGATGGAACCTAGCAGAGTTCTGGGCTCTCCAAGTGCTTGTCAGGTTTTCTTGTCATCTTTTTTGGTGCTTCGGCCATGTTTTACTGAGCAGCCAGGACAGATTCGTTGCATGATTATTAAGGATGTCCGATAATGGCTTTTTGCCGATATCCGATATTCCGATATTGTCCAACTCTTAACTACCGATACCGATATCAACCGATACCGATATATACAGTCGTGGAATTAACACATTATTATGCCTAATTTGGACAACCAGGTATGGTGAAGATAAGGTCCTTTTTAAAAAAAATTATAAAATAAGATAAATAAATTAAAAACATTTTCTTGAATAAAAAATAAAGTAAAACAATATCAAAACAGTTACATAGAAACTAGTAATTAATGAAAATGAGTAAAATTAACTGTTAAAGGTTAGTACTATTAGTGGACCAGCAGCACGCACAATCATGTGTGCTTACGGACTGTATCCCTTGCAGACTGTATTGATATATATTGATATATAATGTAGGAACCAGAATATTAATAACCGAATGAAACAACCCTTTTGTGTAAGTGAGTGTGAATGAGTGTAAATGGGGAAGGGAGGTTTTTTGGGTTGGTGCACTAATTGTAAGTGTATCTTGTGTTTTTTATGTTGATTATATAAAAAAAAACAAAAAAAAACGATACCGATAATAAAGAAAACGATACCGCTAATTTCCGATATTACATTTTAAAGCATTTATCGGCCGATAATATCGGCAGGCCGATATTATCGGACATCTCTAACGATTATTCAACATCAAATTGACATCCAGGTTTTAATTAGTGCGATAAATACCCGCAAGAGGCTGAGGTTTTTTTTTCCCGCCGCCGTGACCGGCATTTGAGTGACAAACATGTTGGCCAATCACAATTGCTGAGCCACACGTTTATTCGTCTCTCGCTTCAAACAGGGAGAAAATCCTGAGAGTGTTTATTTAACAGTAAAATAAACTGAACGCAGTGCGCCCTCTTTTCAGTCATTCACAATCTTTAGCTTTGTGGGCGGAAAGCGGGGCGCCAGCTTTACACATACACAGGAAGTACTTACAGACAGCCTCCCTACTCGCTACGTGACTTGCCGGTGAGAAGTTCCGCAAAGTAAAAAAAAATGAGGAGGAACAAAATGTAATCACAAAGCCAAATGTAATTTTGTGGTAATATTTCAGTTTTAAAACCGGATGGGCGATATGCGCCCATAAAACAAAAAGACAACGTCTGACCTCAATTTTTGCAACTGTGGAAAAAATGCACTTTAAGATGTTCACTATTCATTACAGAAATGAGAGTCCATTTTGTAATATTTTATCAGTATGATGTAGACCAGGGGTGTCCAAACCACGGCACTCCGGCTAAATACGGCCCGCTGGCGTCTCCATAGCCTGCTTACAGGCTGTTCATTTATATTACATTTAATTACTCTGTGGTCTGGCAGGTAGCATTTTGTCACCATCCTGTGGGTTTCATGAGGTCAATGACCATGATGTGTACTTTCTTTTAATATTCAGCACATTACTACCCAATCCAAACAACCTTTCCAAGTCAAGGCGCAAAAAAATAAATAAAAATCAACCAGCACAAAAAGTCAACACACATGGTCACACTTAACACAATCTGCTCACTGAACTTTGTGGAAAATATAAAAACACGTCCCATCACCATAAAAAAAATCAAAACTACACCCATTTTAATCAATTGCAAGGCATGATGGGAAAATTGCAAAACACTCTCTCCACACCTATCCATGTTTGACTTTTAGGTGCTTGATATTTCTGATTAATTACAAAGCTTTAACAAGGTCGTTTAACAAGGTGGGGTTTTAACTTTTACATACTCTTAATATTAATTTATAATAGGTATTGTTATATATCCATTATTTTATTATAATATGTACACACACACATACATATACTGTATATAATATATATATGTATATATATAATATACATATTATACATTATAATATATATACGTATATTATATATATTATATGTATGTGTATATGTATATATTTATGTATGTATGTATATACTGTATATAATGTGTGTATAATATATATATATATATATATATATATATATATATATATATATATATATATATATATATATATATATATATATATATATATATATATATATATATATAATGTGTGTGTGTGTGTGTATATATGCATATATATGTATATATATATATATATATATATAAGGTTTGTGTGGTTTATCCGGGCTGCAACTAACAACAAATTTGATAATCGATTAATCTGTCGATTATTACTTCGATTAATCGATTAATAATCCGATAAAAGAGACAAACTACATTTCTATCCTTGAAAAAAACAGCATATTGGTACCATACTGGCACCATACTTATTTTGATTATTGTTTCTCAGCTGTTTGTAAATGTTGCATTTTATAAATAAAGGTTTATAAAAAAATAAAAAAATTAAAATAAAGTAGCCTCTTTGCATGCGCATAGCATAGATCCAACGAATCGATGACTAAATTAATCGCCAACTATTTTTATAATTGATTTTAATCGATTTAGTCGATTAGTTGTTGCAGCCCTACGTTATACAGTGGAATATAGCCTCTGTGTTTTTTCCTGACCTATATATATATATATATATATATATATATATATATATATATATATATATATATATATATATATATATATATATATATATATATGTATATATATATATATATATATATATATAT
This sequence comes from Entelurus aequoreus, assembly GCF_033978785.1. Classification (NCBI taxonomy): domain Eukaryota; kingdom Metazoa; phylum Chordata; class Actinopteri; order Syngnathiformes; family Syngnathidae; genus Entelurus; species Entelurus aequoreus. Next base: position 63,909,880 of record NC_084735.1, on the reverse strand, counting down.
ATATATATATATATATATATATATATATATATATATATATATATATTTATATTTATATATATATATATAGGAATATAGCCTCTGTGTTTTTTCCTGACCTATATATATATATATATATATATATATATATATATATATATATATATATATATATATATATATATATATATATTTTTTTTTTTTTATATGTATATATATATACTGTATATATATATATACTGTATATGTGTGTGTATATATTAGTGTTGTCCTGATACCAATATTTTGATACTTTTCGGTACTTTTCTAAATAAAGGGGACCACAAAAAATGGCATTATTGGCTTTATTTCAACAAAACATCTTAGGGTACATTAAACATATGTTTCTTATTGCAATTTAGTCCCTGAATAAAATAGACATGTATGTGTGTGCGTGTGTGTATGTATGTGTGTATTGTTATATAGATTTTTTGCATACTTTCGGCCCGCGGCCAAATTTATTTAGCCCTTTGTGGCCACCCACTCAAAAGGTTTGGACACCGCTGATGTAGCCTATAGTACTGAGTCTGCATGAAGCTAAATATTTTTCCAAGTATATTATTGCATATTTTTCTAATTTGTGGCACCTTGAGACAAGAATATGTTGACAACCTAAAAGTATGTCTTTGTTGTTTTTTGCAGTTTTATGTATAAAGTACAATAATCAAAAATTGAATCGCAATTTTGGAGAGAAAATTCGCGATTAGTTTTTTTCTCAATCGTACAGCCCTAGCGTTTAGTCGTCAACACATTTTTTTCACTGGTATCACTGATGCTTAGGGATGATGTTTGATAAGAAATTATCGAGTTTGAGCACATTATCGAATCCTCTTATCGAAACGATTCCTTATCGATTCTCTTATCGAATCCAGATAGGTTGTTGTATATGGAAAAAAACACACAATATTTGGTTTAACAAAAGCTCACTTTTATTTTATAAGAAACACATTTAATAAAATGAATAAATAAATAAATATTGACTGTTGTTACCCCCCTAAAAAATAAAATAAAAAAAAATATTGACTGTTGTTACCCAAAGTATATTAAGTGGGATTTTTCATAAAAACAAATATATACAGTAACACAAAAACAACCTGTCTCTGTGATCACTGTAGGTGTATAAATAATAATATAGTGTTAAATAAAATCAGTCTCTTGGGCACAGAACTGAAAATAATACAACTCTCCAAAAAGTGCACTTCTGCTGATATTGGACCATACTAACTGCACACACTATGACACTAAGAACACCACAGTCATCAATCAACAATTCTTCTTCCAAAAAATTACCATGTCTGCTTTTTCAGGATCAAGTCTGACCCGTGTCGCCAACAGTGGAAAAAACATGTTCACTTGGCGTGGAACTAGCTTGGACACACAGATAGGTTTGACGACATCCTCCTCTAGTCTGTATCTAAACCTTCTGGGGTCCATCAGTGTGGCCTCCTCCAGGAATGACTGCACGTCCTTGTCCTGGAGGGAAAATGAGGGAAAGACACAACATAGAATTAGGGTTGAAATTAGCTGAATGTGAAGACTAGGGTGTCTGTTATTAAGTCTATAGCATTAGTATGTGGAATGAAATGATGGACTGGATTAAGTAATGAAGTTAATCATTGTACTGATATGATCCACTTTAAGAGGTTGTTCAAATTAAGAGTGCTTACAAAGTACAAAGAAGAATTATGAGAAATACTTTCAACCTTATTGAAAATAAGATATTCTTTATCTCAGTATGTTAATAATGACTGAATTAATTAATTACATATTACAAAACTGTTGTATATACTAATTCACAGATGTTATTTTATTATAAAAAGGTCAGTAAATTATGTATATATTTGTAAACGCTCTGAAGTGGGAAAGGGGTAGGCTTAAATAAGCTTTACTTCTTCCTACTCCTTTTCGGACATGATGTAAGGTGAAATGATATGAAACTGTGATGTGTTATGCTGTAAGTGTGTTCATGTACGAAATAAACTAAAGAAAGAAAGAAAGCACTAGTTTATTAGACAGACCTGCAAACTCTGGAGTGGTGTAGGCTACAAGATAACGTTAACGTTATCAGACACATACAAAAAGGCTAACGTTACCGTTAGCCACTGACTATGCTTAGGTAATGTTAGCCTAGCTAACATTACTGCAGTCCTGGTTGACATAAGAGGTAACCTTATTTTAGCCTGAAGGCTACAAGTGAGCAAATATGGAAATTAACCGGCAACAGTTAACGTTAGTTACTCACCGCCACTATCACTGGAACTGGGGCTGCAGGTTGAAGCAGAGGAAGAGGGGCGTGCTTCGTCATCTCTGTCGCTGCTTCTTTATGTGTCGAAGACACGACACGGTTCTCGAACGTTCAGGTTATGTACGGCCTGAACATGTTTCAACATTCTTGTTGTACTTCCCCCTTACATAAGAGCGAAGTCTGGCAATAATTACATATTGCCATTTCCTCTATCGTATTTTGTTGTAAAATGAAGCCATGCCTTGAGGCGTTTTTTCCGGTCCATTATTTTTGCTGCTTTCTGTATATGCCGCCTAATGACTGAGCTACGTCATTTCCTGTGATGTCCCACAGGGCATTTCCTGTGAGACGGGATTCGTTCCCAGGGATTAGAATAAAGAACCAACTCTTTTTCTTTACTATAGTGGCCTCGATAACAGGAACCGGTTCTCAAAAAGGGATTTGAGTCCATGGAATCAGTTCTTTTCTTATCGAACAACCGAGAGAACCGGTTTCGAACATCATCCCTACTGATGCTTCTTTGGTAGTCTCACTAAAATACCAAAGCAACATTTTTTTTTCTTAATTGCACATTTAATTTTGTTGAAGTGTGCAGGTTCCAATGTAGAATGATTAGTTCCTGCAAAACAGTGGCTTGTTGCTGCCGACGCGATTGGCACTGCAGCTTGCTGCGTCCTGATTAGGAGAGACGAGGAAGCAAAACTGGGAGCCTTTGCTGATGAAGCTGGCACAAGATCAGCGAGGAAGATTAGCAAGCCATCTTGATTTCCAAGTCTCCTTATAATTTTTTTCCCACATGCAATTACATTCTTAATCAGTGGTCACTGGTCTGTTTGTGTGCTTACCGTGTGCCATCATTAAAATGATGAGTCAGTGATTGAAGTGTGCGAATTAGCTGTCAACACTGATTGTCTAATTTCTCTATTCCTTTTTCTGCAGCAAGAGGAGAAGTCAGCAAGTGAGGCCGAGGAGAATCCCCAGCTCTCTGTCAACCCCAAGCTTCCCAAGAGATCCAACGCCATTGTGCGGCCGGCGTCCACAAACGTGGCGCCGGGCCCCGTCAACACAAGACCCAGGGTCACAAATATGAGGCAGGCCAGCTCGGCGCCAACTCCTCCACTCCCCAGCGACGTCGTCAAAGCGGACTGTGGGACAACGTCAGCCTCCAAAGGGGCCTTGCAGTCACAGGGCCCTGCCAAGATTAAGGAGCCCCAGCAAGCCAAAGGTGGGTGAGCGTTGCATCATGGGAAAGAGCACTAGGGTCGCATTACACATCGCTTTAAAGATTATGTCATAGTGGATGGGTTGTCATATGTAAAAACAAGATAGGATGCTACTAATGAAATTAGGATTTTCCTAATTTAATATAATATTTGAATTGAAGCTTATATTAATGATAATAGTGAAATAAAATAATATTGTATAATTTAGTTGTGGTATTTGTCTATTAATGTTTATTGTACACTAATATTTATCAATCTATATTTTGTATCTAATCAACATTTATTTTAGTTTTTTATGTAACACGGTAAAATTTATTGGAAAAAAAGCTGATCATAATCAATGGTACATTTTATTAACTCATCATTTAAATTTTTGAGTCGACAGTATTATTGTGTATATTAAAATGTTAACACATTTATCACATATTAGTTTTTGTGTAATTATATACATTTTATTGCAACCAGCTGATTAAACTCAATGTTATATTTTATTAAATGATTTAAATTTCAGATTCCACAATCTTCATAAACTATGAACTGTATATAGACACATTTTAGGTTAAAATGTTAAAACATGTATTACATATTAACTGCTTTGTGGCACAAAAAAATTAAGCAAAAGAAACATGTTTAATATTTGTTTTCAAATGCTTTACATTCAAAATACCATTACCAGTATGATTAATATGCACTTGTATTTAACAAAAACATTTTTATTATTTTCATTAATTTTTTTTACTGATTGAGAGAAATCTGCCTTTTAATGAGGTATGTGGTGGCCATTTTGGCTCAAGTTTAAATGACCAATTGTGGTTCCTTGCCTCAGAAAGGCTGCATTGTTCCCTCAGTCGCATACGAAGAAATGTGTGACATCCTACTAATGATGGCAGACATCCGTCAATATAAGTTCTTTTTTTTTACAATGGGCAGAGCCAACGCATATTTTCCAACATGTCTGCCACAGTGTATTTTCCATCCATTCTTGGACGTCTCACAAAGGCGGAAGATAGAAAACACAGAAAGTGGATGAAAAAGTGTGAATGTGTATACATGAGGTCACTCGCTGCGTCTCCACTGGACCAAACAATATGGCTCAGGTTTGAAAAGTTTTGCTGTGCTGCAGCTGGAGAAGGATTTATTTCCTATTTACCAGCTAATGTGCTGGCCAAACAGTACCTCAGTCCCCTGGAATCTTTATGGAGTGGCAAAGTCAGAAGAGGCCAGCCTGGAGGAGGGAAAAATGTGAATACGACTGATTTGTGACATTGCAAACGTCTTTTGGTGTTGTTGTAGTTGTCATGGCTGCACATATTTATTTATGCACGTCCAAAAAATGGTACTTCCTCTATTAATTGTGTGGGAATGTCGAACAAATGCAAACTTTAAAGGCCCTTATTATGCAAAATGTACTTTTTAATGGATAATATGACCATGAGAGCAGAGCATCCCAAATCTTGAACAATACACAAGCCTCAAGCTTGGTGGCAGCTGTTCTTAAATTAATTAACAAACTGACCGAAAAAAATAGCCTTTGGTTTACCGTGAGTATAATAAGTATTAGGGAGGGAATGGTTTATGAAAAAAATCTCCACTCATCAGTTGACTTGACTCGGTTCAAAGCGCGTGTGTTGTTCGTATCTGTTTTTTTCCTTTGTGTTAGTAATCAGTTTGGAGTGTGTAGGGCCTTATGATTTTCGCATTAATGAAATGGCAGACAGAATTGGGAAATAAATAAATCAATCAATGTTTATTTATATAGCCTTAAATCACAAGTGTCTCAAAGGGCTGCACAAGCCACAACGACATCCTTGGTACAGAGCCCACATAAAAACTATTAAACTGAGAAAATTGCAAAAATTGACGTAGGGCCATTCTAACGCTGACATCTTTGCCACTCATTTCATAGATCTTTACTTAAAGAGGTAAAATTCCCCACAAAATACGTTGTTTTTAGGCTTGTTTTCTAACGGGTTGCAGCAAATTTTGGTATGCCCACTTTTAGCTTCAAAATGTGGGCGGGCCTGCATTAGCCTGCTCACATCACCTACAGAAGACTGAAAGCAATTTCATATTGCATAGTGTGTGTGTTTTGGTAGCATCTTCATCCCCAATCATTTTTGTGCTGATTTTGAAGACATTTGCGTTTTTCCTCCTGTCAAGCCCAAGTCCACGTAAAACTACCGGTACTTGCGGGTAAATTGGATTCGCAAAAAATAAGGTTACATGGTCGATATCAATTTTGTCCATTTTTCAATCATAAACACCATTTTAAAAAACAATTATTATTTTAAAATGTCTTTCAGTTTTGGTTTTATTTTGAAAAATGAGTGAACAAATGATATACAGATTAGTCAGTTACAGATATGGCAGCTATACATTTTATCAATGTCTTCTTGTTTAGCAAGTAGACTAACCAGCAGGCTTTTGCTGTTCATATGTGACTGTAATGTTAGGACTGTGGCTCACATAGCTAAAGTTTGTATCCTACTGTCCCACTCCTTAATGTTACGTTGTTGTATGTGATATATGGATTCCATTCCGCTGGACAAGTGCTGATTTACAGTTTCTATGTATAGTTAAAAGTAAATATAGTGCACAATAGTGCTTTTTGGGGCCACACCCTGTTGCAGACATTAACAGTTCAAGCTACAAACACACCATGGTATGTTCCTAGTACTAAGGCTTATTAAAATCACTTTTAATTGCAGCATACTTCCATTACACTATTGTGGGACCTCTACTTTAGAAGTTCAAAAATAGTATAATATGGGAGGGACCGTTATGACAGCACATCATAAAGTTACTGCAGTACCATTTAACAGGGATCCCAGGTATCCTCTGTTTAGCAGAAGTCCGCTCTTCTTCTAGCCCAGTGATTCTCAAACTGTCTCCATCTAGTGCAGACCTGGGCAAATGGCGGCCCGTTGAGCTTTTCAATCTGGCCCGCCAGACATTCCAAAATAATTTTTTAAGATGTTTAAGATGACAACTGTAGCTGCCATTATGATGTGCAGTGATGTTTTCTAATGACTGTAAGTCTTGAACTATACAAAGTATTTCAGTGGTTGGAATCTGCACTTATGGATGATATACCAGTTACTATGGTAATCCAATTAGTTACTATGGTAATCCAATTAGTTACTATGGTCATCTAATTAGTTACTATGGTAATCTACGTCACAGCAGCTCAGACGAGGCCCAAAAGCAGTGTGGGCGGGAAGCGTTTCCACAGACGCGGAAGGAGATTTTTTTACAGCAAAGTTCTAAAGCTTAGTGATACATAGAATAGAATAGAATAGTAATTACTTTATTGATCCCGGGGGGGAATTTAGCAAATATCAGATGTATCAGATATTAGGTGGGTTTATTTTGTACCCTTCACGTTCATATTTCACTGTTTGTTGCATTTTTGTTGCGTTTCACTTGATTGTAAAATATGTCGATCGAAAGGGGGTGTGATGTTTATATTTTGTCAATATTCAGTGTTTTATCGTCCATAGAAAATTGTCAAATTCTATTACGTTTTTTAAGGCGGTCTGTCAAAACGTTTTTAGCATTCAATCAGACATTATTGTGAGGTTTGGTATTAGTGTTCCTAAAAATAGATATACCGGCCCCCAGACACATTTTTTTTCTAAATTTGGCCCCCGAGTCAAAATAATTGCCCAGGCCTGATCTAGTGGGATGCCAAATAATTACTTAAATATCGGGATGTTACGATGCCAATACGGCACTTTTTGGAGGTATAGGTGTCAGGGAGTATATTTAACTAAATCTCCGATACCATACCAATATGTATTTTGTAGGAAACCTCCGGTGTACGACCTAAATAGAGCGCACACAAGCCAGTAAGTCCGTTAGCATGTTCAAGTTGCGAAACTGATATGACTTCATCTCTGTTCCCCGGAAATGGAAGACCAAAACACTAATGGAGGACTCCGCTACCAAAGCAAACATCATGACGGCGGTGTGACAATATTACAGACTTGAGCAGCCAAGAAGTCGCACGGCAACATGCACATTTTGCTATATCTCTGTTTCAAGGGGTGGGGCACGTGTAGAAAGCTTCAGTCCAAGCAACTTAAAGGAGAACTGCACTTTTTTGGAGCTTTGTCTATCGTTCACAATCATTATGAAAGACATGACGACGGATGTATTTTTTCCATCCATCCATCCATCCATCCATCCATCTTCTTCCGATTATCCGAGGTTGGGTCGCGGGGGCAGCAGCCTAAGCAGGGAAGCCCAGACTTCCCTCTCCCCAGCCACTTCGTCCAGCTCCTCTCGGAGGATCCCGAGGCGTTCCCAGGCCAGCCGGGAGAGATAGTCTTCCCAACGTGTCCTGGGTCTTCCCCGTGGCCTCCTACCGGTTGGACGTGCCCTAAACACTTCCCTAGGGAGGCTTTCGGGTGGCATCCTGACCAGATGCCCGAACCACCTCATCTGGCTCCTCTCGATGTGGAGGAGCAGCGGCTTTACTTTGAGCTCCCCCCGGATGGCAGAGCTTCTCACCCTATCTCTAAGGGAGAGCCCCGCCACCCGGCGGAGGAAACTAATATCGGCCGCTTGTACCCGTGATCTTGTCCTTTCGGTCATAACCCAAAGATCATGACCATACGTGAGGATGGGAACGTAGATCGACCGGTAAATTGAGAGCTTTGCCTTCCGGCTCAGCTCCTTCTTCACCAATGCATTCTAAATATTAAATAAATGTAACTAAAAGTTTGATTACAATGGAGCCAATGGGAGGTCCTCTATTCCACCCATAAAACCCAATAAAAAAACATCTAAAAAGCGCCAACAATACTCAGTTTACATTTCGTGACTTTAATATTACCCAAGAACTAGTAATATTATTATAAGAGCTAACACAGACAAACTATTTATAGCGGCGCCGTGATCACAAGCTTGTGTGCCTATGTTTACATAATCAAGTGGTCAGCTGTTTCCTCGCTTCCCTGCTCATGAAAGTTTACTCTACATCATAAATCATGCTTAATCTGGATAGTAGAAGGACAGGGACGTATTCCGAAGAGTTGATCAACTTTGGCATCCAATTTATACCCGGAAATGGCGAGAACAACACAAAAAAACCTTGGTGTGCGCTTGGTTCCATTCCCCCTTTCTTTGCAAGGATTACGAGTCATTCTTCATTTAAATGGGAAAACAACAAAATTCTGTCAGTCGGCATCCTAATGACAGCAGACCTTGTACAGTAAGTGATTATTATGTTTGTTGGCTCTCCTGAAGTCTGCAGTGAGCAGTAATCAATAATGTAGTTGGAAAAAAACTGAATGTTGTGATGGGTTTCTGAAATTATTGGGCCGTGTTTGCTTTAAATGATCAAAATACATAAATATTAAATGTTTTTATAAAGGTGTTCATTACTACTTCACATATAATACTAACCGCACGTATATAAAACCTTAACGGAGGTGTTTAGAGGTTTTTCTAAGGGCTTAATGGGCAGAATAAAGCGACTCCCAGTCCCTATTTAGAATGCAGAAAAAAGAAAAACACATGTGTTTGTCTTACATCAGTGGCCTAGTGGTTAGAGTGTCCGCCCTGAGATCGGTAGGTTGTAAGTTCTAACCCCGGCCGAGTCATACCAAAGACTATAAAAATGGGACCCATTACCTCCCTACTTGGCACTCAGCATCAAGGGTTGGAATTGGGGGTTAAATCACCAAAAAAATTATTCCCGGGCGCAGCCACCGCTGCTGCCTACTACTCACCTCACCTCCCAGGGGGTGAACAAGAGGATAGATCAAATGCAGAGGACACATTTCACCACACCTAGTGTGTGCGTGACAATCATTGGTACTTTAACTTGACCTTTTTAAGCACTTGAAAGCCCGCCATGCAGACGCACACAATGACATTACCACAGCTACAGCTAAGGAAGCAGGACAAAAACAACAAATTCTGACCATTTCATTCCAGCGAAAATAAACGTTTTCACGAAAAAATCCCAACGTGGAGCCAGCATTTGCAGTCAACTAATGGAATTCTTAGTATTGGAGGATCAATGTGAACAATGTGGGATTTTGCAGCTTGCTTAGCCATAAATACTCGATCGAAACAGCCCTTCCCGGCCTATGTAAGATTGTTAGCGAACTCATCTCCACAACAAGACAAGATATTTGGAGCAGTGATGTCACATCTTTATCAGTGATTATCTTACCAGCACATTGGGTCCTATGTAGAAAATGAATTTTCAAAGCATCTTAAAAATGGCAAAATATCTTCAATTTCAGGGGGCGATACCCCCGAACCCCCAAAATAGCCCCCTTGAGCCCCAGCTCAGTGATATTTTCAATTCCTCTACCTTGCTGGGATCCCCGATTTAAATTTGGCTCCTAGTGGCTGTGAGCCAGGTAGGGGTGACATTAAAGCTAGCTGATTGAAGGCTTATTCAGCGATATGATGACAACATTTCGACATTATTTGTTTATTCGCTCAATCTGTAGCGCGCTGTTTCTTTGTTCAATACAAATATAAATTGGATGACCTAGCCTGATCAACTGTGATAAAACAGCAGCCATATGTTTTTTTAAATTAAAGACAAAACTCATCCAAAACTAATTGTGTTAGTGTAAGTTTGAAATTAGCACCATCCAGTGGAAAACAATGATACTGTAGGGGAGGGAAGGGGAAAAATCCAGTAGGAAAGAGTGTTTGTTTCTACTAGATCCCTCAGCTGAAAGAACGCTTATCCTGCATCACACTCGTGTATAACTTCTATCAACAACAGAGGCTCATTTTAGCAACTTCAAAGCATAGAAAGTCAAATGGATGAGTTGCCCCATTACCCCCTAAATTTTTAAATAAATAGCTAATAAATTTAAAAAAAGTAGTGTTCCTCACTTCACAGTAAATCCTTAATCTTTTCTAGCACTTTAAAGTACAGTTGAACAGGAAAAGTATCAAAATCAATTCCATGACTTAAAATTAAATTGTAATTGCGGTTGAAAACAGGAAGTAGAATTGAAATTCCACAAAATCTATATATTCCCTCTCAAATACAGTACAGGCCAAACGTTTGGACACACCTTCTCATTTCAATGCGTTTTCTTCGTTCTCATGACTATTTACCTTGTAGATTGTCACTGAAGGCATCAAAACTATGACACCTGTGAAGTGAAAACCATTTTAGGTGACTACCCCTTGAAGCTCATGGAGAGAATGCCACAAATGTGCAAAACGATAATCAGAGCAAAGGGTGGCAATTTTGAAGAAACTAGAATATAAAACTTGTTTTCAGTTATTTCACCTTTTTTTGTTAAATACATAACTCCACATGTGTGCATTCATAGTTTTGATGTTTTTAGTGACAATCTACAATGTAAATAGTCATGAAAATAAAGAAAACCCATTGAATGAGAAGGTGTGTCCAAACCTTTGGCCTGTACTGTGTATATATATATATATATATAAATAAATGTCATGTATGACTGGTTTACATATTTTCTAGCAATATTAATACTATGAACCTCATGTACACATGTTACAGCAAAGGATTTTCACCAATAAATGTGAACTTAATTTGATATTTTCTAACTTTCAAAAATGGAAAATGCTGTAAAAATGGTTAATTTCCCACAATGCTTTACTTTATCCAAGTACTCAAGATAGTTGCCAAGCCTTTGTTTGAAAGCCTGCCTGTTGACAAAGTTGATGGTCAGAGCGAATTTCCCCCAAAAAGTTGAAAATGGTGGTAAATTTGTGGTTAATTGTAGTGTTTGTAAAGTATTTTTGTTAAAACTGACATTTCTTTCTGCTACTTGACTGAAAGGAATTTTATAATTCTACTTCCTGTGATTCAAATTCAAAATCCTGTGGGGGTGGAGCTGAATTATTATTTTAATATTTTTATTTCAATTTCCTATTTTTCAACTGAATTGAAATTCAACATTCAGCAACATCATCAGGCACCTATACAAAAAACTGTTCTTTGGACTATTTGTCATATTGACAGTTTCTGTCAGAACCAAGGACGAGTCCATTGCCAATGTTCTCTCAAGAAACACAGGAAAGATGAGACGTGTCTGTGCCCACGTTAGTGGAGCTCACGGGTAACAAAAGAGGAGCAGAACAGCTGCAGGACACGCAGCGCTGGATAAATGTGTCTCCACGCCGGACAGGGAATACTGAGCGAGTGTCTGTCCTTGACAATGGCAGGAAGCTCGTTCCAAAAGGGAAGAGGTGGCCGACAAACGTTCCTGCCTCAGCTGTTTGCTTTCGCATGTGGGTCGCGACAACCATTCCTGTTTCCCCTGAGCAGGAAGTGTGACCTGCAACAGATGCACTTCACCAGCCCCAGATGTACTAATAATACTTTCACTAAACCAGAGGGACACAATAAACGTGCTGTGACTTCACGTCACAATAATAATAATGTACATTTTAGTATGGTATGATTTGTTTCAGGGCAGCACGGTGGAACAGGGGTTAGTGCATGTGCCTCACAATACGAAGGTCCTGAGTTAAATCCCGGGCTCTGGATCTTTCTGTGTGGAGTTTGCATGTTCTCCCCGTGACTGCGTGGGTTCCCTCCGGGTACTCCGGCTTCCTCCCACCTCTAAAGACATGCACCTGGGGATAGGTTGATTGGCAACACTAAATTGGCCCTAGTGTGTGAATGTTGTCTGTATCTGTGTTGGCCCTGCAATGAGGTGGCGACTTGTCCAGGGTGTACCCTGCATACTGCCAGAACGCAGCTGAGATAGGCTCCAGCACCCCCCGCCTACCCTGAAAGGGACAAGCGGTAGAAAATGGATGGATGATTTGTTTCAGTCACATTTAGGAACATCACGTTTACACAATTCGACATGTCCGAAATGGGGTCGAAAGAAGCAGAGTTTATTTTAACCCTAACCCTTTGCTGTGTTTGTCACTAATTAGTTAATTTACACAATATCATTTTAAAATGGTGTTCATATCCTGTGTGGAAAGACCGAAATGTGTTGGGGGGAAAAAAATCAGTAAGCAGATGTTTAAAAAAAAAAAAGTACTATGATAAGAGACAATGTGTAGGGTTAAGGAAAAGTATGAAATAATATAAAACTTAGATTAAAATGTGTTTTTAATTCAACATAAAAAAATTTATAAATTACAGTAAGTGTATATTTAAAAAAAATTGATAAGTCATACGAAATACTGGAGTAGAATTGCATTTTCGCCCAAAAACAAGTTTGTTTTTTTCAAAAATTTCCGCAATAACTGATTGGTGATGATCAGTGATTGAAATATGTTGTTTCACATTGTAGAATTCAGCATAGACTAGGTTATTATTGTAGAGTTGTTATTAGTTTTTGATGACCTCAAGCTGTGTGGTCTTTGACAGTAACTTTTGTTTCCTCCCATGTTAAATTTGGCATTTGGTGTTCTGAGTTTCTTTCATTAGCCCCTGCTTCCTTAAGTTGCTTGCTTTCTCGTCGATGTCGGCGTTGCGTTGGGTCAGATGCTCATTGATGTAGATGTCTGTTCCTCTCAGTTTGCTTGTCTGCCTAAAGAAAGCCACCCTGCGGTTTTTGTTGGTGAACTTTATGATGATGACTGGGGTGGTGTTCTATAAATTGGAACGCATGTTTCAATGTTGTTGATATCCACGTCCACCATCTTTGATTGCAGAAAGTGAATTACCTGTTGCTTTTTGATGACTCTGCATCATCTAGTTGTCCTCCTCTGCTATCAGATGCCCTAGCATAAGGCTTGTATGTAATTTGGAGCCCAGTTACAGTCACATTTATTATGCACTTGTACTGTTCCAAATCATCAATATTTATATAAATGAAATCTGGATATAATATTCAATTGTTACGTAGAACTGCTGTTCTAGATCATCAATATCTATATAAATGAAATCTGGATATTATATTCAATTGTTATGTAGAACTGCTGTTCCAGATCATCAATATCTATATAAATGAAATCTGGATATTATATTCAATTGTTATGTAGAACTGGGCATGCAACTCACCAGATATACACAGGTTGTTAGTAGAATCCTCTTCCACTCCCACATGATGACATCACTGGTGGAGCTGGTGGATGTCTCCTCCACCTTCCTTACTTCGACTTGAGGACGCCCCACAGCTGCTCGAATGGGTTCAGGTGTGAAGTGGACATACTTGGCCACTCCATCACCTTTAACTTCCTCAGCAAGGCACGATTCACATCCAAATCGTGATTATCCATTGCGATTCTAAAACAATTCATAATTTTCAAACCCCCCCCCCCCCAAAATTGTATTTATTATATTTAAAAACAATCAATTTCTAAAAATAGGTTTTTCAGGCCGTCTTCATGCAACCACAAGAAGCTTTTCTAACCTATAACCAGTTTTGAAAAAGTTTCAAACCAAACATTGCAAGAATCGGTTTGATCAAGAATCATGTGGAAACGAAAATTGATTCAGAATTGAATCGTCCCACAGGAATCGGATCGAATCATTAGGTGCCCATCGATTCACACCCCTACTAAACGTGTGTTTGGGCTTGTTATTATGTTGGAAAAATGCCATGCAGCCCAAGCTGTGAATTTATGTGTCTCTCAATAAACCCCAGACCTCAATGGTGACAGCACTCATGCAACCATGATGCTACAATCACTACACCTGACTGTTTGCAAGACACAAGTCTTGCAACTTGCTTGTGTTACCAGCTGTTAAGACAACAATGGCTGTGTGTTGACTCATTTTTGGTAGATAGTAATTATCTACTGCTATACAAGCTGTACACTGAGTATTCCAAAGTGTATCTTGTGTTTTATTTCTGTAGTATTGTGAGATACTGTCCAACATCTGGGTATATTTTAGGACAGTGGTTCTCAACCGTTTTTTTACTCAGTGCCACCTCAGAAAACACTTGGCTCTCCAAGTACCACCATAATGACCAACAAGTACCACCATAATGACCAACATTACTCAATTAAGTAATTACTAGACAGAGCTTGCGTACCACAGTTTGAGAATTAACGTTAAGGGTAAACATATATTGTTGCTGTGTATATTCTTATATAGTTATATTCTTATATATCCAGCTTGTGGTAAACCTAAAAATTAATATCAACAGCTTGGTGTGAAGTGCAACATGTGTCACTTTACACAGTCTTTTGTGTTTATTGTGTTACAGATTGTAGATGGATGATCGAGAACAAGCTTTTCAATAAAATAGCAGCCAAGTAGTGAACTCTATTTTGCCCCAACGACCATTTCAGCAGATCTTAAAGGGGAACTGCACTTTTTTGGAATTTTGCCTATTGTTCACAATCATTATGAAAGACATGACGACGGATGGATTTTTTAATGCATTCTAAATATTAAATACATTAGTACAAAGGTCCGCTTACAATGGAGCCTACGGGAGCTGTTCAATTCTGCCTATAAAGCCCCTAAAAACATCCAAACACCTCCATTCAGGTTTTATATACATGATGTAAGTATATAGGTAATGTAGTAGTGGAACATTTATAATAACATTTAATATTTACGTATTTTGATCATTTTAAGCATACACGGCGCATTAATTTCAGAAGCGCATCACAATGTTTGCTTTTTTCATCACTGATTTATGCGCAGACTTTATGAGAGCCAACAAACATAATAAAACCTCACTTACTGTACAATGTCTGCTGTCATTAGGATGCCGGCTCATAGGATGTTCATATATTCCAGTGTGTCTGTGTTACCGCTTATAATAACAACATTGCTAATAATTGTTTAATATTCAGGTAAAAAATTTACTTTTAGTATTTTGGATCGTTATTTATCACATTGTATTGGCGGAATAGTAAATCTCCGATAGGCTCCACTGTAAGCGGACTTTTATTTATGTTTTTTAATATTTAGAATTCATTTTAAAAAATCCATCCGTTGTCATGTCTTTCATATTGATTGTGAACTAAATTCCAATAAAAGTGCAGTTCCCTTTTAAAGGCCTACTGAAATGATTTTTTAAAATTTAAACGGGGATAGCAGATCCATTCTATGTGTCATACTTGATCATTTCGCGATATTGCCATATTTTTGCTGAAAGGATTTAGTAGAGAACATCGACGATAAAGTTCGCAACTTTTGGTCGCTGATAAAAAAAAGCCTTGCCTGTACCGGAAGTAGCGTGACGTCACAGGTTGAAAGGCTCCTCACATTTCCCCATTGTTTACACCAGCAGCGAGAGCGATTCGGACCAAGAAAGCGACGATTACCCCATTAATTTGAGCCAGGATGAAAGATTCGTGGATGAGGTACGTGAGAGTGAAGGACTAGAGTGCAGTGCAGGACGCATCTTTTTTCGCTCTGACTGTAACTTAGGTACAAGCTGGCTCATTGGATTCCACACTCTCTCCTTTTTCTATTGTGGATCACGGATTTGTATTTTAAACCACCTCTGATACTATATCTTCTTGAAAATGACAGTTGAGAACGCGAAATGGACATTCACAGTGACTTTTATCTCCACGACAATACATCGGCGAAGCACTTTAGCTACGGAGCTAACGTGATAGCATGGGGCTTAACTGCAGATAGAAACAAAATAAATAAACCCCTAACTGGAAGGATAGACAGAAAATCAACAATACTATTAAACCATGGACCTGTAACTACACGGTTAATGCTTTCCAGCCTGGCGAAGCTTAACAATGTTGTTGCTAACGACGCCATTGAAGCTAACTTAGCAACGGGACCTCACAGAGCTATGCTAAAAACATTAGCTATCCACCTACGCCAGCCAGCCCTCATCTGCTCATCAACACCCGTGCTCACCTGCGTTCCAGCGATCGACGGAGCGACGAAGGACTTCACCCGATCATCAATGCGGTCGGCGGCTAGCGTCGGATAGCGCGTCTGCTATCCAAGTCAAAGTCCTCCTGGTTGTGTTGCTACAGCCAGCCTCTAATACACCGATCCCACCTACAGCTTTCTTCTTTGCAGTCTTCATTGTTCATTAAACAAATTGCAAAAGATTCACCAACACAGATGTCCAGAATACTGTGGAATTTTGCGATGAAAACCGAGCTTTTTGTATTGGATACAATGTGTCCGAATACTTCCGTTTCAACGATTGACGTCACATGCATACGTCATCATACATAGACGTTTTCAACCGGAAGTTTCGCGGGAAATTTAAAATTGCACTTTATAAGTTAACCCGGCCGTATTGGCATGTGTTGCAATGTTAAGATTTCATCATTGATATATAAACTATCAGAGTGACATCATTCCAAGAACATCATCTGACAAACGGGCCCACGCCAAAACATGTTTGTCTACTTCTTAATCCTGTTCAGTGAATTTAAGTAATGA
Source organism: Entelurus aequoreus (assembly GCF_033978785.1). Taxonomy (NCBI): domain Eukaryota; kingdom Metazoa; phylum Chordata; class Actinopteri; order Syngnathiformes; family Syngnathidae; genus Entelurus; species Entelurus aequoreus. Next base: position 63,893,088 of record NC_084735.1, on the reverse strand, counting down.
ACACAACAATTGTGTATTCAGTACTGTATAAAATATCCACAGTGCGGTTGTTAGCTGGGAGAAACATGAGATGATAGAAGCCCAGAACAAGAAATGGAACTTTTTGCAATGTAGTAAAGCAGTACACAAGTCTCTGTCCAGACTGCTCAGTGCAATATGGCTGAAGCCACAACCACAACAAATAAAAATAAATGCACTGCAAAATGCCTTAGAAACATAAGCAATCAATGTCATTTTACACTTTTATGATTATGTTCACTACTCACTCTTATAGAAATTCCACTGTTTTATGGTCATCAATCTGCAACGTGTCATATGTCTGTGTTAATGTTTGTACAGTTTCAACTTGTGGAGCATCTGTATGCATCACCAGCAGCTCGCCTTTGTGCGTGTGTGTGTGTGTGCGAGTGTGTGTGTATAAAGCTTTATCAGCAGAGTCGGCTTTCCTCCCGTCTCTCCTCACCTTCAGAGGAAAAGGACGCACATTCCTGCGCCGCTTCCCGACTCTAGCCCTGGGCGACGCTCAGCCCCGTGCTGATAAGTGACAGGGGCCCCAGTGGCGTGCACGCACACACACACACACACTGCCCTTCTGTCCACAGACGTGCTGCTGCTCGGGAATTCTGCCCTCTGCCCCACTTCTGCCTCCCCCCCCTCCCTCTTTTCCCTCGCTGTCGCTCTCCTGACGCGGGGTCTTTAAAGAGATAGATTGGTCTTTAATTTCAGCGCCAGTCTGGTCAGTGGCACTACAACCCTACCACCCACCCCTCACTACCATCCCTCAAACTGGATGGGAATAATCAATCTGGAGTGATTTAACACATTTATTGCGGTCTACTTTAACGCTTGTGTGTCTGCATAGTTACCTTTTGTTCTATTGTTATATAATTAGTTAAGCAGGTTACTATGCAGTGAATGCAGGATGTGTGTTTAATTATTTTGTCACCTTAGTTGAGGCCAAAAACACACACACACACACACCCGCCTCTCTCGCGCTTTCTCTCGGTCTTTATTAAGCATTCCACTCAGACCTGCACCAAGGCTCTGAGCACAGAAAACACACTCTGACCGTCTGTGTGTGTGTGACCGTTTGTGTGTGTGTGTGTGTGTGTGTGTGCGTCCGCCTTGGTGCGTGCCTGAATGTGTGTCAGCCTCAATTGCTGGAGCCTGCCCAAGGTTTCCGTGGTGACCGCACAACACAACGAGACAATCAGAGGCAAGCCCACGCAGCGCGACGAGAGGACATTAACACAGGGACCGGGAGGGAGGGCGGGGGGGGGTTGGGGGTCAGAGGTCAGAGGAAGGCAGGGGCGAGGCGGACGGACACAGACGAATGGGAGTTTGGGGGGTGTACTGAGGGAGTGCAAACAACAATAAACAGGAAGGTTTTTGGCCCAGATGACAGCGAGATGTTAGTCAGATTGGTTTGCACGCGCGAGCCAATTGGTGAGCAGGAGGGCCGCGTGATATTGTTGTTTTATAGCGTGAGAATGTGTCTCCTTAAATCCCCACCGATGGAGACGCATGCATGTCGCTCTATTTTGTGTGCTCGCCACAAACACACACACACACACACGCACGCTCACATATCTGCGTCCCCCGGGGATGACGCTAAAAATATGTGGCTCCTCAAGCCTTCTGGTGTCTGAGCAGCGTCTGTCTGCTCTCCGTTCCCTCTCTCTTCCTCCCTCCCGCTCTTCCTCCTCTATTCCTCCCTCAATTACACCCTCTCCCAAATACACTACCTCAGCGAGCACGCACACACACAAACTACGGCCAGCTGTGTCTCTGCTGCACTTCCATGGAAGATGACCTCAGCTCAGCCATGGTGAAACACACAAAAAAAAACAAGAGTGAAAAAAGCTGTAGGATTGTTCAGAAAGAGGAAATGATTAAAAAGTTGTTGAATCATTCTAAATTCTCAATTGAAAATTATAATAGTGGTTGTCTTCTATTTTTGTTTACATTTGTATAGCGCAGTCGTTCTCAAACTTTTTTCCACCAAGTACCACCTTTGACAACACTTGGCCCTCCAAGTGCCAGCATAGTGACCAACTTTAAAATACAGGCCGAAATATTCATTAAAAACAAGGCAGAGGTTTTATTTAACAAGTATATCTAATATGTTTGGCCATTGTAACATTAACACACACAGTTTGAACAGCAACACTGTGTTTGAATATAGGACATTAAAACTCTATACTTTACTTTAACACTAGATCAGGGGTGTCAAACGTACGGCCCAGGTTTTATCCGGCCAGCGGGACAAGTTTGCTAGGTATAAAAATGAGCCGACATTTTTGAATGAAAGAAACTGCTGTTCTAAATGTGTCCACTAGATGTCGCAATAGCAATTCTTTGTATATTTGTAGATTATGCGACAATAAAAATAAACCACATGATGTTAGTGCACCAGTCAAGGAACATGAGCAAACTACATAAATAACATCCTGTAATTTGATTTTAAAATTATTTTTTAATCTTGATAGTAGGGCTGCAACAACTAATCGATTAAATCGATTAAAATCGATTATAAAAATAGTTGGCGATTCATTTAGTCATCGATTCGTTGGATCTATGCTATGCACATGCGCAGAGGCTACCTTTTTTATTTATAAATTGCAACATGTACAAACAGCTGAGAAACAATAATCAAAATAAGTATGGTGCCAGTATGCTGTTTTTTTTCAATGAAATACTGGAAATGATAGAAATGTAGTTTGTCTCTTTTATCCGATTATTAATCGATTAATCGTAGTAACAATCGACAGATTAATCGATTATCAAATTAATTGTTAGTTGCAGCCCTACTTGATTGATTGAAAATTAACACCAGTGAGTTGACTGACGAACATCGTCACATCATTTATTCAGAAAGTATAAAAAAAACGACAAATAAAGATAGAATACTATTAACCGCAACATGTAAGTGTAAAAAAAACCCAACAACATTATGATTTGTACATTTTTCTGAATGTGCTTGTTCTACTTTTAAACAAAGAAAAACAATCTGACGTTGTCTTTATTTTTAAGTTATCGTGCCGTGATTGGGAGTAGATTTTTCTCCATGTGGCCCCCCATCTAAAATGAGTTTGACATCCCTGCACTAGATAGAGCCCAGTGGTACACGTACCACAGTTTGAGAATCACTGCTATTGTGTACTAAAAATGACATTTGTGGCACCCTTTATTGGTGGTGTTGAAAATGCTTTGGAAGACAATGCAAGCCTACAGTAGAACCTCAATTTACGAGCTTAATTGGTTCTTGGACAGGGTTTGTAAATCAAAAAGCGAAGTGAAGCAAATTTCTTCATAAGAAACGATGTAAATATGAATAATGTGTTCCAGCCTCGACAAAAGTCTATATTTCAGTAAAAGTTTGTACACTTTGAACACAATACACAGTACTGCTTATCAAGCAAACATAATAAGCGGGTGATGGATAAACTTTCTCCTTATTAACAAACCAAAGCAACGAGAAGAAGCTGCTGCTGTCCAATGTATGCGCTACACACAAGCGCTTTTGGTGCCCTTACAATCAGAAATCACAAACATCCTTAACTTTAACAACAATATTGGTACAATAATGAACAGTTAAACAAGTAAAATCCACTTGCATTAACATCTGCTATGGAGGAGCTGGGGGGAGAGAAGGGAGGGATCGGGCGGATGGGCTGTATGTGTGTGTGTGTTTTGGAAGAGGCGCCGCTGAACGAGAGGTACCTCTTTTTCTCCACTATGAAATAAGTATTAGTATTTTTTTAAATTTTATTTGAAGTACAATGTGCAGTTACATTAAAGGCCTACTGAAATGAATTTTTTTTATTTAAATGGGGATAGAAGATCTATTCTATGTGTCATACTTGATAATTTCGCGATATTGCCATATTTTTGCTGAAAGGATTTAGTATAGAACAACGACGATAAAGATCGCAACTTTTGGTATCTGATACAAAAAAGGCTTGCCCCTACCGGAAGTAGCGTGACGTAGTCAATTGAACATACACGCAAAGTTCCCTATTGTTTACAATGATGGCCGCCAGAAGTGAGAGAGATTCGGACCGAGAAAGCGACGATTTCCCCATTAATTTGAGCGAGGATGAAAGATTTGTGGATGAGGAAAGTGCAAGTGAAGGACTAGTGGGGAGTGGAAGCGATTCAGATAGGGAAGATGCTGTGAGAGCCGGGGGTGACCTGATATTCAGCTGGGAATGACTACAACAGTAAATAAACACAAGACATATATATACTCTATTAGCCACAACACAACCAGGCTTATATTTAATATGACACAAATTAATCCCACATAAAAACACCTAGGTGTTTGTTATGCTAGCTCCTAGCTACTAGCTACTAACTACTAGCTCGAGCTAGTTATAGCTTGAGCGGTATATGGACGGGATCCCGTCCATAAAACCCGCCAATACAATTCAAACACCTGCACAACACACACACTCACTCAGCCCAAAGGACCGTTCACCTAACCCAAGGTTCATAAAGCTTATATATTAAACCAAAGTTATGTACGTGACACGCACGTACAGGCAAGCGATCAAATGTTTGGAAGCGCGCGGGTGGGACCTGATATTCAGCTGGGAATGACTACAACAGTAAATAAACACAAGACATATATATACTCTATTAGCCACAACACAACCAGGCTTATATTTAATATGCCACAAATTAATCCCGCATAACAAACACCTAGGTGTTTGTTATGCTACCTCCTAGCTACTAGCTCGAGCTAGTTATAGCAAGCGATCAAATGTTTGGAAGCGTACTCACGGTATCGCGCCTGCGTCTGTTAACGAAGTCAAAGTCCTCCTGGTGAGAGTCTCTGTTGTCCGAGTTCTTCGATCTTGACTGCATCTTTCGGGAATGTAAACAATGAAACACCGACTGTGTTGTGTTGCTGACTTCCCTCGCAAAATACTCCGCTTCGCACCGACTTTCTTCTTTGCTTGCTCAGCTTCTTTCTCCATAATGCAATGAACAAATTGCAACAGATTCACCAACACAGATGTCCAGAATACTGTGGAATAATGAGATGAAAACAGAGCTATTTCGTATTGGCTTCAATGGGGAAGCCATACCTCTGTTAAACTGGCTACATCACGCGCATACGTCATCCTCCAAAGGCGTTTTGAACCGGAAGTGTGGCGGGAAATTTAAAATTGCACTTTATAAGTTAACCCGGCCGTATTGGCATGTGTTGCAATGTTAAGATTTCATCATTGATATATAAACTATAAGACTGCGTGGTCGGTAGTAGTGGGTTTCAGTAGGCCTTTAAGAAGATGGCTGCACCAGATTTAGCACCATGCTAATTTCCATCTGTAGTCCTTTTATGGTGCATCTAACATCCATAATAAAACTACACAGGATTGAAAATACACAACAATATTAAAATTACATAATGATCAACAATTTAACATACAAGTACAATACATAGAGGGTATGTGAGTTAAAAATCAGTGGGCGGTCAAGTTTCAGTATTTTAGCAGCCACATTTAAAGTGCAGAAGTATATAAAGTGCAGCAGTCCACATACAGTGCAGTAGCCATTAGATGATACCCATAAGGGTATCATTCAATAGTTAAATACCCCATTGATATTGCATACATAAAAAAGTTTGCGATGTTACAAGTCTGCTTTGCATCTTTTTCCAGAAAAGTCTGGTCTCTTGCTGCTCTCTAAGCCTGCTTTGCTGATTCTTCCATACTTGTGAACACCATTAATGTACTCCTAGCAATTAGTCTTCTTTTTTTTTTAACTCCACAGTGATTCCCTCCTTCTTTTCACGCTGGCCTGTTGTCTTTTTGGGACTCACATTAAGTTGGCAAAATGGACCAAACTTGTGAAAAGGCGAAAAAACACAGGAATGGCACACACACTGAAGCTGAGAAGTGACTCGTAGTGTATTGCGCAGCATGTGACGTTTTGTGTTTTTTCCCCAAAAATGCTTTGCCCTGCTTTGTACCTGCATACGGGACACAAAATGAATGAGAATGAGACATGGTTTCACACAGAGTCATATTTGGCTCGATCTAAAAGTATGTGAATCAAAAAGTTTGCAAATTGAGGGGCTTGTAAATCGATGTTCCGCTTTACATGTTCTCTGTTTTATCATTACATAAATACTCTAATTAAGTAAGTATATTTTATTTATAAAGCGCTTTTCACAGATAAAATCACAAAGCGCTGTACAAAACATAGGTGAAGTAAAACAACAATTAAATTTAAAACAACATGGGCAACATCATAAAAAACATAAAAAGTGGATTAAAAATGATAGTTAAAAGGTGCATTAACTAAAAGCTTTACTAAAAAAAAGTTTTCAGTTGTTTCTTAAAAGTGTCAACACAGTCAAGATCACGAAGGGACTGGTGCAAGTTGTTCCAGAGTCTGGGAGCTATGGCCTGCAATGCCAGGTCTCCACGGGTTTTAAAATGAGTTTTGGGGATCTTTAGAAGACCCTGGCCTGAAGACCGGAGGCTGCGCCCTGAAGAGTAGGGGCATAGCAAGTCAGTGATTATATAGCAGAGGTCCCCAAAGTGATCATTTTTTAACAGCACATTCTAAAAATGCAATTACTAAAAAACAAACAAATATAAATCAATCAATCAATCAATGTTTATTTATATAGCCCTAAATCACAAGTGTCTCAAAGGGCTGTACAAGCCACAACGACATCCTCGGTACAGAGCCCACATACGGGCAAGGAAAACTCACCCCAGTGGGACGTCAATGTGAATGACTATGAGAAACCTTGGAGAGGACCGCATATGTGGGTAACCCCCCCCCCCCCTCTAGGGGATAAAGGATAGAATAAAAGAGCAAACAGGTGTAATGTAATGAGAAAAGGTTTAAAAGTTGATGCTAATAGCACAAAAGTCAAAACAAATTTTAATTTATTGCTGACTTGCGACACTTTTATGAGTCGGTCCCTTTCGGATCCTAAGAGCAAGTCAATCTTAAACTTGTGCCATCCAGTTAATAGTGTAAGTGTCAACATTCTTAATCCCGTGATAAGATTTTCAGTGTGAAGCGTTCTTCCTCAATGAAAGATTGTCTTGTTTTTCTGCAGTGGCTACATTCGATCTGCCTGGCAGGGCGACCTCCGTGAAGGTGGGCTTATCAGCCAGCACGGCGCCCGGCGCGGGGCGGGGAAGAGTGGCCCAGCTGATGAAAACCTTCAGCATCGATAACGTTCTGACGCCCCCGCACAGCCCCTCGCGTGGCATCAAACCCCCCCTCCCTAGCAAGCCAAGCCACTTGAACGTCGCCAGCAGTCCTTCTGTCAGGTAATCCAGGCGCTGAACTCCGAAGATTCCCAAAGAGGAGCAAAAGGCACTAGACGAAGGACAGTGGAAGGAGCCCAGTGACGACTGTTGCTACGTTGCTGTCACTCTAAAAGCACAACCATGGAAATGCTTGAATGCGTTATCTTTTTATTGACTTACGCAACAGTACTGTAAACGTTCTCACTGCAAAGATACATTTGGATTTGCCGACCAATGACAATCACGTATTTACTTCCTGTTGATGCTTCTCATTTGATGTTAGCATTTGTTCGTGTGTTGTTGTTTTTTTCATATCCTGAGACAAAGCTTAGGTCAGTTGATATAAGGTACTGAAGGATCCTTCTTTAAAAAATGGTGTTTCACATGACCTTGCCTCAGTGCGACGTGTTGAGGACCATTGATGTTGCCAAATATTTCCGCGCGTCTCCCCCAGTGGATCAAACCGAGGAAGTTTTGATGGTCATTACCATATAAACAAGTGTGATCAGTGTTATGTCTCAGTAGCGTATTTACAGACGTGTACATTGTTGTTGTTTTTTTTTTACTTGTTTTTACATTTTCTATAGGGAGATTTATTTATATATATATATATATATATATATATATATATAATATATATATATATATATATATAAAATATATATATAAGGAGCAGTTTACAGTGTGTACAAATTTATGGCACATTGGATGTCAAACTTGTGTGTTTGGATCAGAAGCAATAAAAAGATGTATTTAAAAGTGCAAATATCTCCACTGGACATGATTCTGAATATTAAAGACACGATATGTAACATTTTTTTTTTTTTTTTAATTTGTTAATTGGGTTTTAGACATATATATATATATATATATATATATATATATATATATATATATATATATATATATATATATATATATGTATATATATATATATATATATATATATATATATATATATATATATATATATATATATATATATATATATATATAATATAAAAGACCAGTTTACAGTGTGTACAAATGTATGGCACATTGGATGTCACACATATGTGTTTGGATCGGAAGCAATAAAAATATGTATTTAAAAGGGCAAATATCTCCACTGGACATGATTCTGAATATTAAAGACAATGTGTAACAATGATTTTTTTTTTTTTTGTTAATTGGGTTTTAGACATATATAGTTGATATAGGGATATGTATATATATAAGTGTACAAATTTATGGCACATTGAATGTCAAACTTATGTGTTTGGATCGGAAGCAATAAAAAGATGTATTTAAAAGTGCAAATATCTCCACTGGACATGATTCTGAATATTGAAGACACAATATGTAACAATTATTTTTTAATTTGTTAATTGGGTTTTAGACACACAGTTTATATAGGAATATTTATATAAATATAAAGGACCAGTTTACAGTGTGTACAAATTTATGGCACATTGGATGTCAAACTTGTGTGTTTGGATCGGAAGCAATAAAATGATGTATTTAAAAGTGCAAATATCTCCACTGGACAGGATTCTGAATATTAAAGACACAATATGTAACAATTTTTTTTTTAAACATTTGTTTATTGGGTTTTAGACACATACAGTTGACAAAAATAGCTTCAAAAGCTGCCCCCCCCCCCCAATGTCAGTCCAAAAAAACATTGTTAAAGCTGGGGTACTTGAATCTTGTGTCGCCAGGCAGAATTCAAACCGTAAATCCTGGGCCCCTCGGTGATAGTACCTCCCAGTCTCCTCCTCTCTGGTAGTGCACGAAATCGCGCACAAAAGCTGTACGTGCACACAGCTAGTACCAGAAACACAAAACAGTCGCGTTGAGCAAACATTGATCCCGTGTCTACTGGACAGCGAGACTGGTTTAGAAGGGGGCATGATTGCAATTGGCCGCCATCACGTGTCACTATCAACAAACAAGCCGGTGTGTACAATCAGTGCCCCTAGCAACCAGAGGTACACAAGAAAAGGAGCACTGAAACAAAAATAAATCTTAAAACACAGGAAAAGCACAAAGGCAAGACATGACATGACATGTTCTGACAGGTCATGACAATAATTTTGTACACACAAACAATATATAATTGTTCATCATTAAAGGGGAACTGGTTGTGCTTGTAACGCGAAAACAAAACTTGAAGTATCTTTCGACACACAAAAACATGTGCATCGTTTATTCCATCAAAGACGAGACTGAATGCTTGCTTACATCAAATAGACTCAAAAAGGCGGTCACAACAAACCCCCACCTTTGAGTAAATCTCCTGGCGGTCACTTAAAGGGGCCGCACCGAATTACCCTCTCTTAACTGCATACTGTATATGAATGCTAAACAAGAACAACATGGTTATGTGCACAATAGAACAATGACAGTGAATAATGACAACAAAGTCAAGTAGTGAAGTGAAGTGAAGTGAATTATATTTATATAGCGCTTTTCTCTAGTGACTCAAAGCGCTTTACATAGTGAAAACCCAATATCTAAGTTACATTTAAACCAGTGTGGGTGGCACTGAGAGCAGGTGGGTAAAGTGTCTTGCCCAAGGACACAACGGCAGTGACTAGGATGGCGGAAGAACAGGTGTGGTGAATTATGTCCTTAAAGCAACCTCAACAAACTGCACTTTTTGGGGGGAATTTTGCCTATCGTTCACAATCATTATTAGAGACAAGAAGACAAAAGTGTTGTTGTTTTTTCCCGCTTTCCAACATAAAAATCGGCTGGTTCTTGGTGGCTAGCAATGCAGCGAATGGGAGCGATCAATTCTACCTCTAAATCCCTCTAAAAATGCATTCGAAAACTGTCAACGATACTTTATTTACGTTTTGTAACCTGCATAATAACCAAGCTGTAGTGACATTGTTTTTGTAAGTGCAAACACTGAGGAACTCTTTTCCTAGCAAGTGACACATTGGCGTGCTTCAGTATAAATCGTAAAAGCTAGACGTGCGCTGCTATGGAAACAGAAATCAATGCACCGAAAATGATTAAAATGATCCAAATACGGTGAATATTGAACATATTGTTATGAACGTGTCTGTTACTACATTATATCATACCAAAGACTATAAAAATGGGACCTATGACCTCCCTGCTTGACACTCAGCATCAAGGGTTGGAATTGGGGGTTTAATCACCAAAAATGATTCCCGGGCGCGTCCATCCGCTGCTGCTCACTGCTCCCCTCACCTCCCAGGGGGTGAGGGTGATGGGTCAAATGCAGAGGATAATCTCACCACACCGAGTGTGTGTGCGACAATCATTGGTACTTTATCTTTTTAACATTAATATATAGATTTGCAGTGTGTATACAAAATGTTTAATGGATGGTTGTGAAGTTGTCTTAGAGGGCCTTGAAGGCCACAACAGTGACTCCCGTTTTTGATCATCTTTAAAATCGAAAAGAAAAAAAAGACGTGTGTTCTTGTCTCTCATAATGATTGTGAACAATAGGCAACATTTTTTTGTTCCCCTTTCAGATTGGCTGGAATGGTAGTTGGGGCAAAATAGAGTGCACTACTTGGCTGCAACCAGCAGAGGCGCTGTTCAGCCACTCTCAACTAGTTTGCTGTCTAAAGAAGCATAACAAAAAGAGCTACATCCACGCAGATGCAAACAATATTCGGGATGTAAACAGGAGTTCAGAACATTGTCACTTCCTCCCGAGCAGAGGTTCATATTATGCTCCTCCACAGCAGCATTGGAAAACCGCTCAAGTAACCGAGACGCCGCGTCTGCCGCCAAACAATGGCGGTGGCTGTTCTCTGACGTGCAGAGAGACATGGTGGACTTGCTTCCAGGAGATATCTGTGGCCGGTCCCTTGGCTGCCCTCCCCTCACATCCCGACACACTAGCCCTCTTCATCCAGGCCGCTGCTGTCGTCAAGGCCCTCCGGAGGCAGATTTTGTTGTCTGTTTTTTTTTTGCATTTTTTGCTTCCTCACACTCGCAGATGGAGGAGAGAAGGGAAGAAAAGAAGAAGCGAGGGATGAATAAAGAGCGAGCGGGAAGGAGAGAAATAAAAGCCTCGCTGCGTGCGGCGGCTTTCCGGCACACCGTCAATAACCCCCCCCCCCCGCCCGCCAGCCCCCTCCTCCACCCCACCCCTGGGGGCAAGGGCCATGTGATACGGAGAGCATGCGGGCACAGCTTCACCCCGAGGCGGAACGAACGGGGGCCCTGCTGCGTCTCTCCTGCATGATTAATCTGGCTGAGGGGCAGGAGGACTGCCACAGCCCCCGCTGCATTAACTCCATGCTCGCCAGGGCCGCATCAACACACATTCGCAGTGCAGCCACACTTCCACGCCGGTCACATCCATACTAATTCAAGGTGCGCCCTACGAGGCGCCACTGTTAACCGTATTTGTCGTTCACACGGGGGCGGTGTCTCACACGCGCACAGTGTCGTGACTATAATCCTGGGTAATGTCGCCCCAGAGGACCCCGGCGTGAAGGTCGGACCTCTCATGTGACCTCCGTCTCGTCCTGTTATGGAAGTGTGCGGGTGCCAGGGTGTCGTGGTGTTCGCAGACGACGGCGGCGGCAGACTGTCCGGGAAATGTGGCCCGGTCTGGAATGTGACGGCCAAATGTTCATGTGACAGATACCCCGGCTTGGACTGCAGAGTTGTCACGTTGTCTCACTAAGAGACAGATAATGTAGACCAGGGGTGTCAAAGTCAAGGCCCGCGGGCCAGATTTTTGGCCCCCGGGACATCGGCACCGATCTACATTTCTGTCAGTGGGTGCTCGGTGTGTGTGTAATAGTGTTGCCCCGAAACCAATATTTTGGTACCGGTACCGGCACCAAAAGTATTTCGGTACTTTTCGGTACTTTTCTAAATAACGGGGACCACAAAAATGTCATTATTGGCTTTATTTTAACAAAAAAATCTTACGGTACATTAAACATATGTTTCTTATTGCAATTTAGTCCTTAAATAAAATAGTGAACATACAAGACAACTTGTCTTTTAGTAGTAAGTAAACAAACAAAGACTCCTAATTAGTTTGCTGACGTATGCAGTAATATATTGTGTCATTTATCATTCTATTATTTTGTCAACATTATTAAGGAGAAGTGGTAGAAAATGTATTATTAATCTACGTGTTCATTTACTGTTAATATCTGCTTACTTTCTGTTTCTACATGTTCTATCTACACTTCTGTTAAAATGTAATAATCACTTATTCTTCTCTTGTTTGATACTTTACATTAGTTTTGGACGATACCACACATTTAGGTATCAATCCGATACCAAGTAGTTACAGGATCATACATTGGTCATATTTAAAGTCCTCATGTGTCCAGGGACATATTTCCTGAGTTTATAAACATAATATAATTTTTTTTTTAAACTAAAGAAGATTTTGTGATGTTAAAAAATATCAATGTAATCATAGTAGTATCGACTAGATACGCTTTTGTACGTGGTATCATTACGTGGTATCATTAGGTGTAGATCCACCAATTCCGTTTGTTTATATTGTAGCATCCCGGAAGAGTTGGTGCTGCAGGGCATTGTGGGAATTTGTTCTGTAGTGTTTATGTTGTGTTGCGGTGCAAATATTCTCCCAAAATGTGTTTGTCGTTGTTGTTTAGTGTGGTTTCATTATATGGCACATATTTATGACAGTGTTGGCATTGTTCATTCTGCCACCCTTAGTGTGACATGTATGGTTGTTGACTAAGTATGACCTTCATTCAATCGTGTGCAGTGTGTTTGAAGTCGTGATGATGACGCCATTAATTTTTGTCGGGCACTTTGAAAAGTATGTTATGCTTTTATATAGACCAGGGGTGGGCAACTAATTTTTACCGGGGGCCGCATGAGCAACCTGAGCACTGCTGGAGGGCCACACCGACAATATTTCAATCAAATTTGGCTCAAATTATTTTTGATATACCGTAAGATAAATAATAATAATAATAATAATTCCATTTAACCTAACTTAACTTTATACAAAAGCAGATTGCTGTTGATGGTTTTATTTTTAACACTGTCCTACACAACACTTCCTGATGTATAATACAATGCAAAAATGTCAATTTCTGTCACTTTATCCTGCATCCTCTTTAAAAGTCCAACATTTTTCCCCGTCAGATTTGGACAACCATCTGTTGTCACACCTGCCAACTTGTCCCATTTCAGTCCTAACATGTCCAAACACGCATTGACCTATGTGAACAAGTCATTACCTGTGGTTGTCTCTTTAATTGACTGCATGGCTGCCAGCTCCTCCGTGATTTGAAAATCTGCAGTTATCCCACGTAAGATGAACAGCTGGGCGGTGTTACGTACATCGCAGCTCTCATCCAAAGCCAGCAAAAAAACAGTCAAATTCGGCCGTTCTGTTCTTTAGCTGAAGCTCCAAGTTTCCAGCGATGGTCTCAACCCGCCTTGTTACAGTGTGTCGGGAGAGTGACACGTTCTCAAATGCGGCCCTATTCTCCGGGCATATCAGCGCAACAGAGTCCAATAAGCACTCCTTAATAAACTCTCCGTCAGAAAACGCCTTACTTTTTCTGGCGATTTTGTGAGAAATGACGAAACTTGTCCTGATGGCTGCATCTCTGGGGGTGTGAAATTTGGCAAAAAGTCCTTGTTGGGTTTGCAGTTTTACCATCAACGCATCAGCCTCCCTTGCGTGCTCTTCATCAGACAGATTCCGGTATTTTTCCTCGTGCTTCGTCGTGTAGTGGCGATTCAAATTATTTTCTTTAAACACAGCAAGCTGTGTACCACAAATTAAGTACACGGCTATACCTTTAATTTCTGTAAAGAAATACTTGGCAGTCCATGTCTTGTTGGAAACACGGCATTCGTCATCAACTTTTCTCTTTTTAGCGTCTCGGGGATAACCATGCATCACTTGTCGCTGGCACCTTCCCTCACAGGTTACACACGGACATACGCCCATAAATAACACTTTTCAAAATAAAAAAATAAAAGCAGCAACGTTGTATTGCACGCACGACATAGATGTTTTTTTAAATGTATTTTGTCATTTGTGATTGTCGCTGTTCACATTCACTCACAATCGCACACGAGCATACGTCCACACGGAAGTAATACAAATAACGCTTTTCAAAACAAAAGCAGCACCGTCGTATTGCACACTCGACATAGATACTTTTTAAAAATGTATTTTGTAATTTATGATTGGCCACACGCGGGCCGCACAAATGCCCAGGTATGATATAGACTGTACATTTATAAATGATAAATGATAAATGGGTTATACTTGTATAGAGGTTTTCTACCTTCAAGGTACTCAAAGCGCTTTGACACTATTTCCACATTCACCCATTCACACACACATTCACACACTGATGGCGGGAGCTGCCATGCAAGGCGCTAACCAGCAGCCATCAGGAGCAAGGGTGAAGTGTCTTGCCCAAGGACACTACGGACGTGACTAGGATGGTAGAAGGTGGGGATTGAACCCCAGTAACCAGCAACCCTCCGATTGCTGGCACGGCCATTCTACCAACTTTGCCACGCCGTCCCCATTTAGAGGCATTTATGTTGCTTAGATGGCCCAAACTCGCCACAAAAGTCTTCCAAAAAGGATTTCTATAATTAAAAGTTGCCTTCTATCCCACGTGGGTGCTCTCTGGGCCGAAGCACCCATGGGATCGGCGCCCATGCGGACTACTTAGAAGTCCGATTCAGCGTCCATAATAGATATTTGATTAAAATTAGAACCGGCCCGCAGGCCACAGCCACCTGCTGCTGGTTTGCACGCACCAATACTCCATTAGTGTTGGCGCTGGGAATTATCAAAATGGGGTCCCAGGAACCCCATCAAGTCATAAAAATGGGGTCCCACAGTACATTTTTGGGGTCCCACTTTTTTGTAAGCCTTTAGAAAACAAATGATAAATGTATGCATTATCCTGTTATATCTCACATTCAATATTGTGTTTTGGAAAAAGGTTGTCATAAACGTTACTTAATTAATTTTAAAAAATAATCCAAAAGAAAACACATTTTTATGCATATGTTAATTTATTCAGTTATAAACATTCATTCACTTTCCTTCATGGATCTAAACTTTACCACAGTTGGTATTTTTTTCAATATTTTTATTGTAACATTTTCAGAATGTGTTTGTTCTATTTTTGGCCAAAGTAAGACAAAGAAAACAATCTGAAGTTGTCTTTATTTTGTTGTTTTAATGCCATGATTTTAATAGTCCGGCCCGCGTGTGCACATATTTTCCTCCATGCGGCCCCTGAGCTAAAATGAGTTTGACACCCCTGATGTAGACGGAGGATGAGAAAGGCAGCCTAAAACTAATGTCAGAAGTGGGGGCGAGAACCAGAGGTGTGGACTCGAGTCACATGACTTGGACTCGAGTCAGACTCGAGTCATGAATTTGATGACTTTAGACTCGACTTGACAAAATGTAAAGAGACTTGCAACTCGACTTAGACTTTAACATCAATGACTTGTGACTTCACTTGGACTTGAGGCTTTTGACTTGACATGACTTGCTACTTTCCCCAAAACCCAAACCTTAAAAAGTTATTTGGGAGCGCTCCGTATCTTTCATTTTATACGTCTGTGTCTATAAGCGTGTGTGCTGCTTGTCAGCGTGTGTGCTGTCAGTACAACAGCCAATCAAATTAAATCTACGTTGTTTTCATCCCACAGCTCTCATCCAATCAAATTGCAGGACAACCACCGAACATGAGTTGTCAAACAATGCGGCAGTGAGAAACAATTATGCCAAAGTTGGTTTCGTTCGGGTATAAAAACTACGACTTGGTCAACAAAAAACGAATTGCCGTATGCAAATCACGCAGTTCGAATATTACAGACGGAGACGCAACAACTTCCAACTTCGTTCGACATTTGAAGTTGCACAAAGAAGGGTAAGTTTTGAATGTAAGATAACGTTTATTGGCTAAGTAACATGACTTTTATTTGCTGTGTAGTTAAATCAGTGAGGCTGTAAACTCACTGCTAACGTTATAACCATAGACATCTTATAAGGGTACGCAGCATTGAGCGCTACTGCCTACTGGCGCAGACGAGACGCGGAGCCGCCATCTTGGAGTGGTGATCCGCTCCACTCAGTGCAATTCATTTGGCAGGAGCAATGAACTGTCAGCAAATTTAATTAATCTTACCTCACTGAATACCACTGATTTTCACGCGTTTTTTTTGATAACGGACACATGTTTTGGCGTTTTTATTATTCATAGTTTGCTTAACAGTAATATAATATTCTTATACGCTATAAATGACCAGACGTCCGAGATCAAAACTGGGAATATAATCCCAGAGAAGGGGGAAAAAAACGGTCAGCTATTTTTAAATTGAAGAAACAATATGATTAGATTATATATACATGCGTATATCCTACATAAACAATATATGAATACATTAGATATCTATATATTTTAGGGACCTATAGACTGTAACTCTGTTGCTGCAGCAGCAGAGAGTTTATTCTGTCTTGACACTTTGTATTGATATTTTGTATTACATTCTTCCCTTAAATGATAATGTTTACAGTGATTGTTTTGTATCTATTTTTTATGTATGTCGCTTTGGATAAAAAGCGTCTGCCAAATACTTAAACATATATAAACACCTGAAAGTCTTTATATCAGCTAAAACCACCAATCTGTTTCACTGGATTCAGAATAAAACCAAATGATGTCTTACCCAACAATGTTAGTATTTGAATATTGTTACTTGAAGACTTATTCCTGGTTACAATTATACTGTTAAGAAAATATTGTCTTATACTTTGACAAAAATGAGAATGCATCATAATCAGTGGCGGCTGGTGAATTTTGTTTTAGGTGGGGCTGAAAGTTTGTAAACCAAACCCCTGTAGGGGTGTCATCCTCCCCCAGAAGATTTATTTGTGATTCTCACATACAAATATTGAAGATCTTTGCTCCTTCTCAACTTTGTGGTAATGTTATTTTCATAAAATACAACCAATAGTATGTTAATGTTTGTTTTTGCAAATGTGTTTATTCTGTAAAGGAATGAGTTAAATGTTTAAAATTGTTTAAACTATTAAAATGACTGGTTAATAGTGCTATTATGAATTGCAATGTCAGCACCATTTTTTTTCCTGCAATTTCAAATGCACTTGTTTTAATAAATAAATACAGTGTTTTAAAAGCATACACAATCTGTGTAAAAATATTAGTCTGTGGTTAAAAGGACTTGAAAGGACTCGAAACTCAAAATGCAGGACTTGGGACTTGACTTGAGACTTTCTAGTCTTGACTTTGGACTTGACTCGGGACTTGCCTGTCTTGACTCGGGACTTGACTCGAGACTTGAGGGCAAAGACTTGAGACTTACTTGTGACTTGCAAAGCAATGACTTGGTCCCACCTCTGGCGAGAACCCACACCTACAGAGCGGACTACAAACTGAATGTATCACCTTATACCGCTCAGCTATCCTAAGACTGCCATATTTCTTATACCCAGCGGAACACATTTAATGGTTCCGACTGTTGCACAGGACTTTAATAAATGATGTCAAAAGTCATTTAAAAAAATATTTTTATTCTTATTTAAAGAATTAGATTTCAGAGAGATACCCAAAATCCGATTCATATCCCAACCGCGATTCTTATTCATCTGATTTTAAATCGATTCATAATTTTCCAAACTCGATTTTTGTATTTTTTTAAGAATTGATTTTTTAAAGAGGTGTCAACATTTTTTAAATTTACATCTGAATCGCGATTGTTATTTATTACAATTCTAACTCGATTCATAATTTTCAAAAATCTATTTAAAATGTTTTTTTTAAGAATCAATTTTTAAAGATCTGAGTCACGATTTTTATCACTTCCAATTTTCGGTCTGGAATGTGACGGCCAAATGTTCACGTGACAGATACCCTGGTTTGTCACGTTGTCTCACAAAGAGACAGACAACGTAGACGAACTGAATATACAAATATTATATAAATGAGTATATATATATATATATATATATATATATATATATATATATATATATATATATATATATATATATATATATATATATATATATATATATATATATATATATATGAATATGAGTAAGGCTGCCTAAAACTAAAGTTTTAAATCATGTCAAAAATGTACCATTTATTTTAAAGATGTGTCATGAAATTCAATTTATATCCAAATCTTATTTATTACACTTCAAAATTTAAACAATTTTTTTTAAGAAGCCGTTTTTAAAGACGTGACATCGTAATTGCGAATCTTATTTATTCTAAGTCTAAATTGATTCATAATTTTTTTTTTTTTTAAGAAAAGTGTTAAAGAAAAATCAATTCACATCCAAATCGTGGTTCTTACTAATTAAAATTCTAAATCGATGAACATTTTTCAAAAATATATTTTTTTAGTTTTTATAAAACTATTTTTTTAGAATCAATTTTTAAAAAATATGATTTTTGGGCTACGTCCATGCTTACTTGATGTGCGTATACATCATATGTCAGCAGCCAAGAGGAGCTTTTGTAACCTGTAACTTTTTGTGAAAATGTTTCACAGTCTTCCCTTGTCACATTACGCTTCAGAGATTACGGCTTCACCACATCATGGCTTTTTTTTAAATTTTTTATAATTCAAGCACATTTTACAGTATTTTTTCCCCGAAAGTAAGCATTTTCAAGAATAAAAATAGCTAAATAGTCTAAAAATATCAATATTACAGTTGTATTAGCCACAGTCAGATCCAGCTGTTAAATATTATGGCCACTGATTGGCTCAGGGGCAACACGGTGGAACAGGGGTTAGTGCATGTGCCTCACAATACGAAGATCTTGAGTTCAATCCCGGGCTCGGGATCTTTCTGTGTGGAGTTTGTATGTTCTCCCCGTGACTGCGTGGGTTCTCCAGCTTCCTCCCACCTCCAAAGACATGCACCTGGGGATAGGCTGATTTGCAGCACTAAATTGGCCCTTGTGTGTGAGATAGGCTCCAGCACCCCCCGCGACCCCGAAAGGGACAAGCGGTAGAAAATGGATGGATGGATGGTTGGCTCAGCCTCAGGCAGATGGTAAAGGTGAACTAAGGATGTCATTACATGTCGAGAGAGCTCTCATATTATGTCCTTTTCCACCAAAAGTTCAGGATCCTCTGGTTCCTGGATCTATAGGTTCCTGTAGAAGTGTGTGGTTTGTGTTTCCACCACACTTCACAGTTCAGAGTATTTTATACAAATCAGGTTGATGATGTATGGAGGAGTGGTTTACTATATTTCTACGCTGATAGCATGTAAATAAACAGACAATATTAGGTCACAGTTCTTTAACTAAATAGAAAGTCATTGAAATTCAAAGCAATCATATACAAAAGGATGTGATTAATGAAATAAAGTGCACCAAATTGTTAATAAAAAGTCAGGCTTTTGTCCACAATGTCCAACAGTAAATAATGAATTCATGAGGGTTAGGCGATTCCTTTTGGTCCATTTCAGCTTTAAAGAACAATATTTAAACAATACATGTCAGTGTTTAACTGTAAATAACAATATATAAATAATAAATGTCAGGGTTTATCCTATGGCGACCACACAAACACATCAGCTCTAGTGTTAGCTTGTTAGCATTAGCAAATGGAGTGTCACTGACTACTTTTAAACATGTAATAAAGTAAATAGTTAATATTTGATGTTATTTACCTTCATTACACTTGTGTGCTGCCAGCTTTATTTCACATTTATCCAACAAAGTCTCAGAGTAGAAAGCAGCTGAGGTCGCCGCTTCGAGTCCGACTTCATACGTGTCCGTAAATACGTCGTGCAGCTTCTCGTAACGAAATTAAGTTTGTAAAAATAATAAACAATAAACTGCATATAGTTTAAAGACTATGGCGGGGTAAAAACACCCCAAGATAGTTCCACCGATCAGTGGTCTTCAGCACAAAGATGCCCCACAAAAAGTTAAAGTTAAAGTACCACTGATAGTCACACACACACACACTAGGTGTGGTGAAATTACTGCATTTGACCCATCCTCTTGTTCCACCCCCTGGGAGGCGAGGGAGCAGTGAGCAGCAGCGTTGGCCGCGCTCGGGAATCATAAGTTCAATCAAAAAGTTCCTACATTTCAAAAACTAATTTTGTTCTTCATTCTCTCTGTTGTCAAGTTTGTTGTAATAGAAATACACAAGAAATAAGAAATAAACAAGTCGGCGCGTATATTCCAATGGCGTCAACTGTGTTCAACCAATCAGCGTTCGACAGGACAGCCCACCCCCGAAAAGGTTTCTGGTCGCTTGGAAAAGTCCCACCTAACTAGGAGGAACTCTAAAAGGTTCTGGAAGAAGTAAATGTAACCGTGTAGTTTTTTGTAGAAACACAGGGGAACTTTATTTAAAAAGTTCCTGCGGTGGAAAAGGGCCTAGTGTTGAAAAATGTATTTAGGAGGTAGCAAACTGTTTTTTTTTAATGCTCTAGCTATGAAAATAATAAATTCATATTCAATATTTAATGATTCCTACTTAGTGCAAATTCATTTATTACAGTCATGCCCGGAACTAGTTAACAGCAATAAACGAGGGATTACCGTATTATAATTTTTATAGCAAATTATATTTTGCGAGAATATATTTAAATCCATAATTGTGTTCAATAGAGAATTGATCCTGAATCGAATTGTCACACAAAGAATCGGAATCGAACCAAATCAAGAGTTGTAGTAAGATTTGTATCCCTACTATTAACCCATTCATCAGCTTTTTCCAAAGCCACACCCCCAATTACATACCGGCCAATCACAGAGCAGGTGGCGCCCATGTTTCCTGGTTGCATCTTGGTCAATCACTGCCACCTGGTCATGTTTTGTTGATGTTGTCAAATAGTTGCGTTGTTTGGAATGGTAACTGTGCTTCCATGTGTGCTCAGGGCACCGGTATAAGTGACACATATCCAGAGAGGTAAAACCCCAAAAATACGAAGCAGGCTGTCTGGATAAAACTATTATTAGCCAAGATGTCAAGTGAAGCTCTTCTAGAACCTTTATTTAACCAGATAAGAAAACCCATTGAGATCAAGATCTCTTTCACAAGGGTGACCTGGCCAAGAGGTCAACAGCACATGTCACAGAGCAGTTTCAAAATAAATACATTAAGACATACATTTCAAAATACATAAGAGAACTGTAAAACAACAGAGATTTACATCTTTAAAAACACAGGCACTGTGCAAACGTCTCTTGCTGTTTGTCCCTCAGGACAGAACGGAAGGCTCCAAATGGAAGTAGTTCTGTAAGTTTCAGTTTCGTCTGCAATTCATTCCATGCCATAGGGGCAGCAATGCCAAAAGCTCTTTTGCCAAATTCAGTCCGTACATGAGGAACAGTTAAAACATACAAATTGTTAGAACGTAATGCGTAAGAGCTGCTTTTTCTTTGTAACAGAGTACACAAGTATGGAGGTATTAAACCTAAAAGAGCCTTATAAATTATAGTCAGCCAATGTGTGTATCTGCGTGCACTCAATGAAGATAAGTCTGACTTCATATACAGTTGACAATGGTGGGTGAGACTACGACAGCCAGTAACAAATCTTAGTGCTGAATGAAAAACAGTGTCCAAGGACTGGAGGCATTTAGATGAAGCACTAAAATAAAGCACGTCTCCATAATAAATTACAGGCAAGATAGTTGCTGTCACCAATTTCTTTCTGACTTTAAGAGAGAAGCAGTTTTTATTTCTAAAAAAGAAACCAAGCTTTACCCTAAGCTTAGAGACCAAGTTGTTAATATGGGCTTTAAATGAAAGCTCCTGATCAAGAGTAAAACCCAAGTACTTGTAATTTAAGACCTGCTCTATAGGGTTTCCATTTGATGTTACAATATTTGGAATATTTTCCAGTAGCACCCTTGAATGAGAGAAAACCATTACCTTGCTTTTATCTGTATTTAAAACCAATTTAAGATCAAATAAGCGAGCCTGGATGACATCAAAAGCAGCTTGTAAAAACTCAAAAGCCTGAGTGATGGAGGTTGAACAGCAATAAATAATGGTGTCGTCTGCATAAAAATGGTACATTGCATTTGACAAATTATTACAAAGGTTATTTATTTATTTATGTAGATAGAAAATAAAATGGGCCCAAGCACTGAGCCTTGTGGAACGCCTTTGGTAATGTCCAGTAATGAAGAGGTGGTCCCAGCCACCTGTACACGTTGTGTTCTGCTGGAGAGATAGTCTGTGAACCAAGCAGCTGCATTTTTAGATAATCCAACGTGATGAAGGGCTTGAATTAACAGACTGTGGTCTACTGTGTCAAATGCTTTTGACAAATCAATAAATAGGGCGACACAATATTTCTTGCCGTCTACAGCCTCGATTAGATCATTGAAGACCTTAAGAGCAGTTTTACAGCTATGCTGTTTTCTAAAACCAGATTGAAATGGAGATAAAATATTGTTTGATTCTAAAAAATCCTCTATCTGGTTACTGATGATCTTCTCAAACAATTTTGCTAAAATGCATAATTTAGAAATTGGTCTGTAATTATTTATATTTGTGGGTTCACCCCCTTTTAGCAGGGGAAGAACAAAGGCCGATTTCCAGATTTTTGGAATGCTTTTACTTGTTAGACTTAGGTTAAAAATATGCGAGAGAGGCTCAGCAACAAAATCAGCAGCCAATTTTAAGAAAAAGGGTTCAATTTGGTCAGGTCCTGCTGCTTTAGTTGTGTCCAGGCTCTTTAGTGCACTGTTTACCTCGGATATTGATACAGGTGTGAACTCAAAAGTGCAGGTGCTGCGTCTATTTACAGCCTGTGGTGTATTTGGTATATTAACAATAGTTAAACCAACATTTGACAATTGAGGATTCAACGACTCAAACAAGGATCCGGCAGAAACAAAATACTCATTAAAACAATTTGATATAGTTGTCTTATCAGACAAAGTACCAGATTGAGTAATTAAAGGACTTGGAAAGTCATTTGTTGTCACATGATTTAAAGAAGCTTTTATGGTTTGCCAAAACTTTTTGGGATCATTTATATGTTTTTTGCATTCATGCAGGTAAAAATCTGACTTGGCCCTCTTAACAAGCGAAGTACATTTATTTCTAAGCTGGCGGAAGCTAAGCCAGTCAGCCTCTGTCTTTGTTTTTCGAGCCCTGGCCCAAGCAACGTCTCTCTCTTTGAGAAGGTTTCCAATTGCAGAGGAAAACCAGGGATTATTTCGACCTTTAACTCTAAGTTTTCGAAAGGGAGCATGTTTATTGACTATACGTTGAAATTCATTATAAAAGTATTTCAACGCTATCTCAATATCATCAATTAAAGCAACTCTGTTCCACTGAAAGGCAGCTAAATCGTATATAAAAGCTGGGAGGCAAAAGTTTTTAATATTTCTTTTGCATGTAATAGTGGGTTTTGATTTTGGTAGCTCGCAGTTTCTTACAGCTGCAATTGTACAATGGTCACTCAAGTCATTGGCAAACACCCCAGTGCCAGTGTATTTATGGGGAGCGTTGGTTAGAATTAGATCAAGTAAAGATGATTTTGAGGAGTTTTTAGTATTGGGTCGAGTTGGGGAAGTGATTAATTGAGTTAAGTTTAGTGAGTTGCATACAGCTTTAAGGTTATCAGAAGAGGAAGTCAACCAGTCAAAATTTAAATCACCAACCAAGAGAAGTTCACTAGCTTTTAACCCACTCATAAAGGATTCAAGCGAGGCAAGGGCTTCAGTGGAGGCAGAGGGAGGTCTATAACAGCCTACAATTGCGAGAGGTTGGCCATGTGAGAATTCAAGCTGCAGGGCAAGGAGTTCAAATTGTTTAGTGATTGACAGTGATGAAAGTCAACAAGTTTGTGTCTGCTCCAAGTCCAAGGTAAACAATTCAGTTTTTGTCCATAAAGTATAACCTTAGCTAACTAGCTGCAACCTATAATATAGGTTATGTTAGTATTGTATTTACTAGTTAGCTAAGGTTAGCTAGCTTGTAGCCTCACATAGGACTCTTACTGTTTGCTTCTTAGTGATTGTAATAGTAGTAAATAGTCACGTAAATAGCATTTCAGGAACAGTGCTGCTCCCACTTTACACTTGTATATGTATTGAAAGTGTTTTGTCCAAAGTCCTGCCCTGACACTGGAATGTAGAGTATGTTTAAAAGTGTCTAGCCTTAATGCTAATGAGCTGTGTTTGTCCACATGTGTGTGTGGCTCCAAGTAGTGCTATCATGCACTTTATCCACTTTTTTACAGTTTATATACACTGTCACTCTGTCATACATCACATTGAGGTATAACAAATAACATTAAGGAATAGAGGAGAAAACTAACAAAACAAGCTAACATTAGTCTTTTTTTGTTTTTTATTTTTATTTTTTGTATTTTTTTATTATTATTTTTTTAATATATAAACCTTTATTTATAAATTTCAACATTTACAAACAGTTGAAAATAATAATCAAAATAAGCACAAAAAAAGTACAAAACAGTTCAAAACAGCGCCAGGGGGTTGTAAATTCAAAGTAACTAAAATAGAATGCAATATATATATATATATATATATATATATATATATATATATATATATATATATATATATATATATATATATATATATATATATATATATATATATATATATATATATATATATGTCTTAATTAGATTATCCAAAAAAAAAAAATAGTGTTCGATACGGTGGTAGAGCGTAATATGTATGTGTGGGAAAAAATCACAAGACTATTTCATCTCTACAGGCCTGTTTCATGAGGGTTTCCTCAATCATCACGAGATTTTAATGGAAGCATTCACATACCATGGTTTATATAGGGCACAGAGCGGGTGGGTACAGGCAGGCGTAGGGGCGTGGTGATTGGCTCATGTGTTACCTAGGAGGGTGGACGCTACAGCCAACAAGGAAGCCTTCATCACATTGAAGGACCACAAACCCAACTTCGCAAATAACCCATCATGCCGACTAATAAACCCAACTAAATCCGAAATAGGAAAAATCAGCAAAATAATCCTGGACAGAATCAACACAAAAATTACGGACAAAACACCACTCAACCAATGGAGAAATACAGCAGCAGTAATCAAATGGTTCAGCAACATCCAAGACAAACAACAGCACAACTTTATCTCCTTCGATGTCGAAGAATTTTACCCTTCCATCACACAAGACCTACTGACCAAAGCGCTAGACTTTGCCTCGGACTACGACTCAATCACAGGCAACGAAAGAAACATCATCATCCATGCAAAGAACTCCATACTCTTCCGCAACGGTACACCATGGCAAAAAAAGAACAATTCAACATTCAACGTCACTATGGGGAGTTTTGACGGAGCAGAAACGTGCGAACTTGTTGGGAGTTTCCTCCTCTCCCAGCTCGCTAGCCTCAACCTGAACCTTGGTATTTACCGTGATGACGGACTGGCAGTGTGTCGCGCCTCGCCAAGGAGCAGCGAGAATACCAAGAAGCGTATATGCCAAATCTTCAAAGAGAACGGCCTACGGATCACGATTGAAGCCAACAAGCAAACCGTCAACTTCCTCGATGTCACTTTCAACCTGAGGAATAACAGCTACCAACCATTCACAAAACCCAACACAACACTCCAATACGTGCACCATGACAGCAACCGCCCACCCACCACCACGAAAAGAATACCTACCGGTATTAATAAAAGACTGTCGATGCTGTCATCTAGCAAAGCTGAATTCGACAAAGCAACCCCCCCGTACCAAAAAGCACTTGATGAAAGCGGATACAACTTCACCCTCACCTACGAACCCACGCCAGGAAACCAACCAAAAAGGAGCAGAAAACGAAACAACATTATCTGGTACAACCCCCCATACAGCAAAAACGTCTCAACTAATATTGGCCACAAATTCCTCACCCTGATCGACAAACACTTCCCCAAAGGCAACACCCTAAGAAAAGTATTCAACAAGAACAACATTAAATTGAGCTACAGCTGCATGAACAACATACGACAAATCATTTCAAACCACAATAAAGCAATTGAAAAGGAGCCGTCCACCACCAGGCAGACCGACTCCAAAACCGACAAAGGCTGTAACTGCCGCAAGAAACCTGATTGCCCTCTCAACGGGGGGTGCTTACAACCATCAGTCGTTTACCAAGCAAAGGTAACACGCAAGGACATTAACACATCCGACACACATGTAGGATTAACTGAGGGAGCATTCAAAACCAGATGGAACAATCACAAAGCCTCGTTCAGAAGCAAAAGCTTGCGGAACACCACAGAACTCAGTAAACACATTTGGAATCTCAAAGACAATAATGTTGAATATTCGATAACATGGCAAATTCTTGCATCCAGCACACCTTACAACAGTGGTAATAAAAGATGCAACCTATGCTTAAAAGAGAAACTGTTTATTATATACAGTCCAGACTTGTCATCCCTCAACAAGCGCAGCGAAATTGTATCGGCATGCCGTCACAGAAGGAAACACCTCCTAGGTAACACATGAGCCAATCACCACGCCCCTGCCTGTACCCACCCGCTCTGTGCCCTATATAAACCATGGTATGTGAATGCTTCCATTAAAATCTCCTGATGATTGAGGAAACCCTCATGAAACAGGCCTGTAGAGATGAAATAGTCTTGCGATTTTTCCCCACACATACATATATACAGTGTTGGGACTAACGCGTTACTGTAACGCCGTTAGTTTCGGCGGTAGCTAGTAATCTAACGCGTTATTTTTTATATTCAGTAACTCAGTTACCGTTACTACATGATGCGTTACTGCGTTATTTTACGTTATTTTTTATGTAGTATCGGCTAGAAACTGAAGATCTGAGTGTGTTTTGTGGCAGCGCTGCGGTGGAAAAGAAAAGGCGTAAGTGCTTTGTGTGGGTGGGGGTGGGGGGGACTCCCATACCGTAGTTGAGGAGCGCAGGGGAGACGTTCCTTCGGGGCTAACAACCTTCACTTTACCCGGAAGAGGGTCTTTACAGCTGAGGGTGAATGACGAGGCCGGCGGTTTGTTGCAACTTTGTGACTTTATTGGACGCAGCCATCCAGCAAGCTAGAGAGAGCACCTGCACGCACTCACTGTCGCTCCGCTCGCTCACTTCTCTCGCCCACTCACTCACTGACGTCCCTCACCCACATGTTGTCATATCTTAAAGGGCCACACACACACACACACACACACACACATAAACGCTACTATCATAACAACTAACAAGACATCAAGGCGAAGCAAAGAGTCGATTTTTTTAACAAGGAGAAATTCTCAATACTTTTCTTTTGTCGAGCACAAAGAACATAACATTTTAGTTAAATGTAAGTTGTGTCTTGGATCAAATATCCTATCTACTTCAAGTTCAAGTTAAAGTGCCATTATGTTGCAGCTATTTAAAATAGCTTTGTCAATTTGTTCTGGCCAGAAACAAATTGGCCTTTGAAACATATCTTTGTCTTTGTGTGTTGTATGTAGACCACATTGTTTGTGTGTTGTATGTAGACCACATTGTTTGTGTGTTGTATGTAGACCACATTGTTTGTGTGTTGTATGTAGACCACATTGCTTAGCAGAGTTCAGTGATGTAAATCCATGTCAAGTTGATCAACACATTGTATTATTCTCCAGTGCAATAACAGTACTGAAATGAAGGCTAAAGGGCATTAATGGGAGCTTTTAAAAAAGAAAAGAAAAAAAGAAGTAACTAAATAGTTACTTTTCAAAGTAACGCATTACTTTTTGGTGTAAGTAACTGAGTTAGTAACTGAGTTACTTTTGAAATGAAGTAACTAGTAACTATAACTCATTACTGGTTTTCAGTAACTAACCCAACACTAGAGATAACTTAAATTTGGAACACAGCATCATCGTTTTCACAGCTTTTTGGTTGTTAGAGGTAGAAAGTGTTTTAATGTAGAATTCTAAATCTTTTTTAAAGGCACAAAAAACAGGTCGGGTATTGAGAAACGTACATTTATGAATATAAAACTGCTAACATTACAGTCTCATCATGCTAGGTTTGCATATAAGTACGTCACTTGACCCAACATTTCGTATGCAAAATAACTCAAAAGCAATTGATACCATTTCAAAGACCTCCAATGGTACTTGAACTATTGTGACAGGCCAAATATTAAGGGAAGTACACATTTTTGAAGTTCAAGAATTATCCATTTAAGACAATAGAGAAATGTGTGACCTATATTTTGAGAAATTAACTTCAAAACAACATTGCTCCCTTATTATTTGTTACAAATGCATGAAATAATAAGCAAATTGATAGGTTCTGCAACCAAAAGAAAATCACTTAATGACATTTTTTTAAACTTTATTAATTATTTAATTAAGTTAATAGGTGATGTTACAATTAACAGAAAAAATAGCTGTAACTTACATATTTCCTGGAATTTTCAAATGGGGTTTTCAACTGATCATATTTTTTTGAAAACACAATCCAAAACAATCTATTTCCATTAAATGTAATTAATTAATCAATTACATTTAAAAAAAACAACACAAATTCATTATTACTTCAAATTTTTTTATGAAGTTTTTTCTACAAATTATACATTAAAGGGGGTTCAATAAAATGATCAACCAATTAATTTCATACAGTGTTGTCACTTCGACAGTGTCAAGTCCCCACGACAAGAGCATACTGACGGTACAGATATGTCATGTGGAATACACACTCTGAATGATTTAAAAACATCGTAAAATACCATTTAGAGTGAATAATTGTGTATTAGTATGATACTATCTGACCATAGTGGAGTTTTTGTTTCTAAATGAATAGTTACACAACTGTGACATTTTTAGTAAGCACAAAAAACATGATTAAATACTCAAATTGACTTCATATTTCAGGGTTTTAAGGACAGACAGACATGTATACAAACAAATATAATTAACAAAAAAATATAAACACAACTTTTGTGGCTTTTGCTCCCATTTTTCATGAGTTGAACTCAAAGATGTAAAACTTTCACTATATACACAAAATACCTATTCTTAGTGAGCACTTCTTCTTTGCCAAGATAATCCATCACACCTCACGAGTGTGGCATATCAAGATACTAAATAAACAGATTGAATATTGCAGAGGTGTGCCATAGGCTGACCAGAATAAAAGGCCACTCTGAAATGTGCAGTTTTGCTTTATTGGGGTTCTGGGGGGTCAGAAAAGCAGTCAGTATCTGGTGTGACCACCATTTGCCTCATGCAGTGCAACACATCTTCTTCGCATAGAGTTGATCAGGTTGTTGATAGTGGCCTGTGGAATGTTGGTCCACTCCTCCACAATGGCTGTGCCAAGTTGCTGGATATTTGCATGAACTGGAACACGCTCTCGTATACGCAGATCCCCAGCATCCCAAACTTGCTCAATGGGTGTCATGTGCAGTGAGTATACTGGCCATGCAAGAACTGGGATGTTTTCAGCTTCCAGGAATTGTGTACAGATCCTTGCAACATGGGGCCGTGCATTGTCATGCTGGACCATGAAGTGATAGTCTCTGGTGAATGGCACAACAATGGGCCTCAGGATCTCGTCACGGTATCTCTGTGCATTCAAAATGCCATCAATAAAATGTACTAGCGTTAGTTGTCCATAACATACGCCTGCCCATACCATAACCCCACACCCACCATGGGCCACTTGATTCACAACATCTGCTCTCCCACACAACGCCACACACACTGTCGGTCATCTGTCCTGAACAGTGAAAACCGGAATTCATCCATGAAGCAAACACCTCTCCAATGTACCAGACGCCATCAAATGTGAGCATTTGCCCACTCAAGTCGGTTGCAACGACAAACTGCAGTTAAGTCTAGACTCCGATGAGGACAACAAGCATGCAGATGAGCTTCCCTGAGACGGTTTCTAATTTTTTGTACAGAAATTCTTTGGTTATGCAAACCAATTGTTGCAGCAGCTGTCCGGGTGGCTGGTCTCAGACGATCATGGAGGCGCACTTGCTGGATGTGGAGGTCCTGGGCTGGTGGTGCTACACGTGGTCTGTGGTTGTGAGGCCAGGTGGATGTACTGCAAAATTATCTGAAACACCTTATGGTAGAGAAATTAACATTCAATTCACAGGCAACAGCTCTGGTGGACATTCCTGCAGTCAGCATGCCAACTGCATGCTCCCTCAAAACTTGCGACATTGTGCTGTGTGATAAAACTGCACATTTCAGTGTGGCCTTTTAATGTGGGCAGCCTAAGGCACACCTGTGCAATAATCATGCTGTTTCATCAGCATCTTGATATGCCACACCTGTGAGGTGGGATGGATTATCTTGGCAAAGAAGAAATGCTCACTAACACAGATTTGGACATACTTGTGAACAATATTTGAAAGGAATAGGTCATTTGTGGCTATAGTAAAAGTTTTAGATCTTTGAGTTCAACTCATGAGAAATGGGAGCAAAAACAAAAGTGTTGCAATTATATTGTTGTTCAGTGTACAACTATAAGTAAAGATATTAAAACTTCCCTTCGGGTATAATTTAGTTTGATCTCGAGATGTAACATTTTGCGTGTTGATATTTTGAACTTCTAGAAATTGGGTCTGGAAATTTCAAACTCGAACTTCTCGGAAATTTGAACTACGTCATCAACCTCTGTGCTCTTCAATTAGCCCAAAAATAACCACGCCACATAGAAAATAATTTTGCACATTGGTCACAAGCTGCCTGCAAAATGGAGAAAAAAAGGTCAGCGGACGATTGTCACGTTCCTTCTTACTCACTGAAGGAAAACAACATGATCAGACCTATGTCTGTAGCTGAAGGACAGATAGCTGGCAAACTTAAAGGGGTCATGTTATGATTTATTTTCTACATAGTATGCTTTGGTGCACACTATTTGTTTAACAGGCCGTCTTCAAGCCTCTGTCTGACTGTCTTTTCAGAATAGGACATTTTGTCTTTGTCTTATTTACGTGCCTCCACTTCGACTGCGTCTCCACCCCGTCAGCCATGTTGTAGTTTTTAGGGCTTCATATCGAATCTACTGACAGATATAGGTAGGCAAATTTTTATCATAAATTGCTACAGTAGAGGATTTTAGCATGCATGTGCATGTACGAGCCAATTTGCCCCACAACAAGCGGATAGAGAAAATTAAGGAATTTATGGACTCCAATGTCAGACTACAACTGGATAAAAATGGCAGACTCACGCAAAGCAAGTTTGTAAGAAGGCAAGATTGTTTTATAAATATCTCTGCCCTTGCCTCCATGGTTTTATTTCAAATTTTCAGGACTTATGGGCATGTCAAATACACCAAAACAGGTACGAACAGGTAAGCAAATTTGGTTTTGCATAATAGGGCCCATTAAAGGCTTTTTTCCAGATGTGCAAGGAAGCCTGCTTTTTGTAGCGGGTTTATACACAGGGGAGATAATTAAGACAGGGTGGTTTAGAGGGAGTTGTTTTGCTTCGTTATCTCATGAAGACCTGGAACTTATAAAGCTAAAGTGAAACAAACAAGTAAGAGCGACGATAGATTTTTCTCACGTTTGATGCTCATGAACATATATGTATATGTAAATATATATGTATGTATATATATATATATATATATGTAATTTGTAGGTGTGTGTGTGTGTGTGTGTGTGTGTGTTTGTGTGTGTGTGTGTGTGTGTGTGTATATATATATATATATATATATATATATATATATATATATATATATTCAAATTATGAATCTCAAGCAATAAAACCAAATTAATTTATACATTTCTCATATTTAATTAAATGATTAAAATGTAACTGAAATTGCGTTATTTAATCCCGTGATTTCCAAGCAATGCAACCAACATTTGTTCATTTCGTTAATTTATTTTTCATATTCAAATAATTAAAATGATACTCATATTACATTGTTTAATTACATGTTTAAGGTTATAAGCCCATGAATTTCAAACATTACAACCAAGAGGACAAAAGGTTTTGTTGTTTTTCAGTTTCTGACATAAAAAACGTCTCGTTCTTGGTGGCTAGCAATGTGGCTAATGGGAGCAATCCATTCTACCTATAAATCACTTTAAAAATGTATTCAAAAACCGGCAACAATACTTTATTTACGTTCCGTAACCTGTATAATAACGAAACTGTAATGACGTTATTTACGTTCCGTAACCTGTATAATAACGAAACTGTAATGACGTTGTTATTGTAAGAGCGAACACATCGGCATGCTAACTACAGCAAAAGATAAGCTAACCTCTACGTCAGCACGAAACGTGTTTGAGTTTGTAATGCACAACACTGCGATAAAACTCCAATCTGTACTGACTGAAAACATGAACAATCAGATTACAGTATCTGTAAAGCTGTCTGGCTAGATGATACACACATGATGTGCTGCGTGTATCATGATCAATATAAAGTGTGACTCACTCGATAGACAGTTGTCTTTTTGGTCCAGCTGGCCAGGGGCGTTTTTTATAATTTTTTGGGTGGTAAGCACGCCATTTATGTCAAAATAGCTTGTCGTCAAATTCACATTTTGCAGCTTCGATTTGCTTTCATCTCACTCTCACGGCTTCCGTCTGCTCCAACGTCTCCTCTTCCTTCGTGATCACTTCTAGAAGCAGTAATTCACCCTCCTCCGTATGTTTAGCTTCAAGAAGATGAGGTTGTAAATCCTCATTTGACCAAAAATGGTAATTCTCGTTGTTTGTTACCAAGTCTGCCATGATTACAAGACACACACGACTTTATATAGTAGGAACACATTTGATGCCAGAAGTCAGACGTGCGCTGCCATGGAAACAGAAATCAGTGCGCCAAGAAATTAGTGTCGGCTGTGAATAAAATGATCAAAATACGGTAAATATTGAACATATTACATATTGTTATGAACGTGTCTGTTACTACATTATATATAGACTTGCACTATGTATAAAGAACATTGATGGAGGGTTTTGAAGTTGTTTTAGAGGACTTTGAAGGCTACAACGGTGACTCCCATTAGCCAAGCGTTTTTTATCATCTTTAAAGCCTTAAAAAAAAAAGACATGCGTGTTTTTGTCTCTCATAATGATTGTGAACGACAGGCAATTATCACATGAGTAGATTTGTTTTTTTTGAGACCCCTCATTGTTTTATATTTCTCCACAAATTTTAATGTCTTTAAATACACATTAACATTAGGCCTTTTCTAACAAATGTTTAGGAACCTTAAGTTCCTGGAACCTTTAGTTTCCGGAACGATGATGCCCAGCAACCGTTGCAGCATGTCGACAGTTTTTTCGTTCTTCTTTCAATCCGTTGTCAAGTATGTTGTAATAGAAATACATAAGCAATAAGAACTAAACAAGTAGTCCTTGCATACAGCCAGGTCGCTACAATGATTAGAAATAATTAAAAAAAAAAATCACTTGACCTTGTTGGTAGACCTTCTTTGTCTGCAGCAGGGGCGATGGGGGAGGCATTGTCGGCAACAGTGTGGATACTTTTTGAATGTTTCAAACCACACACCGCTTGTCCATTGCTGTCTTCGGACTCATTAAGCTTGCAAAACTAGAAAAGTGTTGTAAATTGGCTAAAAAAAACCCCACTTAAAAAGCACACTTTGTAGCACAGTAGCGGAGATCGATCAGCCCGACCTTAATGAATATGCTGGCTACGCTGCCGGCACACAATGGTTGCATGGAACGTTCGTACACGGAGACAAGGTTCGTACACCAAAGAATATTTTTATTCGGTCTGCAGTTCGTAAAGCCAAAAGTCCGTACAATGAAGGGTTTGCAAATTGAGGTTCATGTTAGCATTTAAGATAGCTAGCAATTAGGGCTTGGCGATATATCGAGTTTGTAAGATATATATCGATATATTTTTACCCAAGATATGAATGAAGAAAATATCGTAATATTGATATAATTTATTTCACGTTAAAATGACCAAACATCGCTTATTTGTTGTGTTCCTTGATTCTCCCTCACTCCCCACTCTCTCTCACGGGCTACTAAACCCCTTCCCTTCCTCCTTCCAAGAAGTGCTTGCACGTATAAGAACATCCATGATTGGTTGGTTCTTGGTTGTTTATTATGATGAAATACAATTGTTTGGGATTAGGCCAATCAGAGGCAAGATAGGGCGGGTCATGGAACCAGGAAGGGAAATCACAACAGACATCCCAAATGACTACGAGAAAGTCGTAGAAGAGAAGAGGGAATTTTCAAGCAGGTGATTTATATATTAAAAAAACTAGTGGAAGATGGCAGAGGGATTCTCTTCCTTAGATTTTTCTTTTAGCGATGTAGACGATGTCCAGGAAACGCACATGGTGTCTACTTGGCCACATTTGGACAAATGTATGCATGTGGATAAAACATTCATTTGAGTTGTTTACCATGTCAGCCCAAATTATAACTGTTATATTTTGCATGAGAAATGCTGCCAAAAATGTATGCCGAACTGAGGAAGATCATAGATAGATAATTTTATTCATGTTATGTAATTCTCTGCTACGTAAACAGTTAATTTTCTGTGCTGTTAATACCCAACTTGACTAACTGGGTTAATAGAAGTGCCACTGCCTGTTTACAGGACAGTTGTCATTTACTTCAATTTCAGTGAATCTCGCTCAAAAATGTACATCTTTATATGTATACTTTCACCGGAAAATATATCAAGATATATATCGAATATCGAGTTTAAGTAAAAATATAACGAGATATGCTTTTTCGTCCATATCGCCCAGCCCTACTAGCAATTAGCGCTCTAGTTGCCAGCTAATAATTAACGGCGCCATACTGTATTATTTGAATATTTTATTATTGCACAAAAACAAGGTACCTTTAAGACCAGTTAAATTTAAAGGCCTACTGAAACCCACTACTACCGACCACGCAGTCTGATAGTTTATATATCAATGATGAAATCTTAACATTGCAACACATGCCAATACAGCCGGGTTAGATTAGTAAAGTGCAATTTTAAATTTCCTGTGAAATATCCTGCTGAAAACGTCTCGGTATGATGACGTTTGCGCGTGACGTCACGGATTGTAGCGGACATTTTGGGACAGCATTGTGGCCAGCTATTAAGTCGTCTGTTTTCATCGCAAAATTCCACAGTATTCTGGACATCTGTGTTGGTGAATCTTTTGCAATTTGTTTAATGAACAATGAAGACAGTAAAGAAGAAAGCTGTAGGTGGGAAGCGGTGTATTAGCGGCCAGCTGCAGCAACACATACACGTAGCCAGTGTTTCATTGTTTACATTCCCGAAATATGACAGTCAAGCTTTACCATTGGCCTGTGGAGAACTGGGACAACAGAGATTCTTACCAGGAGGACTTTGAGTTGGATACGCGCTACCGTGAGTACGCAGCTGCGGCTTCCAAACATTTGATCGCTTGCCCGTACGTGCGTGCCGCTATGTGCATGTCACGTACGTAACTTTGGGGAAATATATGTGCTGTATGAACTTTGCGGAGGTGAATGGTACTTTGGGCTGTGGGATTGAGTGTGTTGTGCGGGTGTTGGATTTGTATTGGCGGGTTATATGGACGGGAGGGGGGAGGTGTTTGTTATGCGGGATTAATTTGTGGCATATTAAATATAAGCCTGGTTGTGTTGTGGCTAATAGAGTACATATATGTCCTGTGTTTATTTACTGTTTTAGTCATTCCCAGCTGAATATCAGGTCCCACCCGCCTCTCACAGCATCTTCCCTATCTGAATTGCTTCCACTGCCCTGATTGATTGATTGATTGATTGAAACTTTTATTAGTAGGTTGCACAGTGAAGTACATATTCCGTACAACTGACCACAAAATGGTAACACCTGAATAAGTTTTTCAACATTCCATCATTGATATATAAACTATCAGACTGCGTGGTCGGTAGTAGTGGGTTTCAGTAGGCCTTTAAAACACAATTGTGTACAAGATATATAAGTAGGGAGTCAATGCTGCATCTCAGTTGGCGGTCCTTGGCCTGGAAAATTTTGAAGAGTGTTCTTGGGTCATGAACAGCTGGAAAAGCAGGAAGTGATGCAAGTGGCGGTGCATCAGTGGGGGTGCCGTGCGTCAAAAGGCAGGCGGAGGGTTAACATCCTGCAATGGGCTCCACATTAACTGGAAAGGAATGAAGTGTCAAGCATGTTTGCGCCGCAGCGAGACGGTCAAACCCCCACACCCTCCCCCCCGCATGCCTCCCGCTCCCATCAAGCTCCCACAGCCATGACCAAATGATTTCCTCCGCCTCTGCCAAGAAATAGCTCTTCTTTTTGTTTTTAGGCCCCCATTACAATGTTTGCTAAGCGTGGCAACTTGCGAAAGAGTATGGATGTGGAAGTGCCGTGCAGGTAAGCCATTAGCACAGGTGTTATTGTTTAGACAGGATGAATGGAAGCCATCAATGGACCAGGAGGAAGTGCGAGAACGAAGAGATACAGACCGAAAGAGAGGGAGAGAGAAAATAAACCCCACCAGCGTGCAGGCCACGCAGCCCTGCCAAACTGCTTGGGAAAAAAAGCCCCTCTGTTTTATTTATAGTGCGCTGTATCCATGGCAACCAGAGAGGTCAGGCAAGCTGGGCCCGTGCTTCACCCTGCTCTGGGGATTAGGATTTCACAGAGGTTCTCAGATGTGAGGAAGGTGGGCTAAAGCAGCTTGCCGCTCGCCAACGCAGCCCTGCCTTTTGGTTAAGTCTGGGCCCGGAGGGAGGCGGGGGGGGGGGGGGGGATTTCATGGGAATACTGTGGGAACAGGCGTTTGCGGGCGCGGGAAGCGGGCGAGGAACAAACACGAGTGCTCGCAGTGGCGTTGCTTGTAGAGGCGATGGCGGTGACGTATTTCTCTCACACAAAGGCTCAATAAAAGCAGAGGAGGGACTTCTAACAAAAGGTCATGTGAGTTCATGGCCAATTAGAAAACACGTAAAAATCAAACTTCCCTGGGTATGTTTTTAACATCCATTTCTAAGAATTGACTTTCTTTAACCACCCCCCCCCCCCCCCCGCCCCTCTTTCTCTCACTTTGGTGAAATTTGCACACGTTCGTAAAGGCTCCTTCCAAAAACAGCTAAGCCAGCTGGAATGTAGCTGAGGTAGAGAGCGCGGGAGCCGCAGAGAGATGAGGGGGAGAAGAAGGGGAAAAAAAGCTGATTTCCCTCCAGGAAATGCATGGTGTGACTACAGCAGAGACCACCGAATTCCTCCTGGGGCAAGGGACGTGCGTTGCTAGGCGATGGGCCGGCGTTGCCATGCGTGGTGGATGCGGTTGCCTGCCATGCTCTGATGTGCGCGAGGGACAATTCAATACTCTTCCAGGAAGCGAAGGAAACCAAAGAACCATGGGAGAGAGAGGGAGAGAGAGAGCGAGAGACAGAGAGAGAGAGAGAAAGTTGTCCATCATCATCATCGTCATCATGTGGGACCAGTAATGACTTCCCCTGTCTCCAGGGGGCACCCTCAGCACCTGAGTCACAGGACATGCAGAGGTCCCTATAACTCCACACACACGCAC
The DNA here is from genome assembly GCF_033978785.1 of Entelurus aequoreus. NCBI lineage: Eukaryota > Metazoa > Chordata > Actinopteri > Syngnathiformes > Syngnathidae > Entelurus > Entelurus aequoreus. The sequence continues at coordinate 63,855,329 of NC_084735.1, read as the reverse complement.
ACACACACACACACACACACACACACACACACACACACACACACACACACACACACACACACACACACACACACACACACACACGCGCGCGCGCACAAAAGTGTGACCAATCAAACATGTGAGGTTGCCAGGAATAGACTACAAAGGCACATGACCGTCGAGGCTTGCCTGGGAGGTGCTGGGCAAGTGTGCTTCATCACGGGAGGGAGAAGGCCGCCTTGGAAGGGGGCGAGAGGGAAGAGGAGACGCGTTCAAGTCACTATAAATTGTCTTGATGGGCTCGGCTGCTAAGGAGGGACGCATACACAACCTCATCCGCCCTTTTCACACAATCGCAGCATCAACAACTGTGTGCACACACAAATAAAAGTGTTGTTCTGGCAGATACTAGATATTCAGACTTAGAGTGAGAAATAACACTTTTACAGCCGTTGTTTCATTCTGTACTAGAAGCAGTCAGGTGAGTTAAGGCCTTGGCGTGGAATCATTTCCCACTGGAACGACTCTCCATTTAGATTAATTACTTTCATTTTTATTGTTAAGCTTGAAGGTTTCAGTCCCAATGATCCCAAGCATTACGACAAAATAACATTTTTATTTTTTATTTTCCCCAAGCATGAAGGCCTTTATCCTATATGGCTCCCAACCAATAGAACCTAATCAATTGTTTTGACGTTTTTCATTCAAACGATTGAAAGTGAACTCCAACTATGTATCTCAACCATCTCAAAGTTTTTCATATTAATTTAGATTATTAAAATGTAACTGACATTGCATTATTTAATCCCGTGGATTCCAAGCAATGCAACCAACGTTTATTTATTTTGTTCATTTATTTTGTTCATTTTTTTTTAAATTCAATGATTAAAATTATACTGAAATTAAATTATTTAATTACATGTTGAAAGTTTTAATCCCATGAAATTTAAACATTACAACCAAAAATATATATGAAAACATTTTCATTATCCATGTATTCAATATTATATTATATTTTAATCTTACAGTTTTTTTTAGTTTAATTTTAGATGTATTTAAATAACTTGTTTGATTGTAATTCAATTTACTACTCAGTTTTAGTACCAATTTGCCGTTTTCAATACAATGCAAGGAAAAAAAAATACTGTATATATGTATTTATTTGTAGTTTGTAGTTTGTTTGATCCAATCATTCACACGTTTATTTACAGTATGTTTTGTTTTTTTGAGTTAACACATTCATTGTAAGCAACACAACACACTAACATACATATATATACACGTTTGTATATATATATGCAGCTGAGATAGGCTCCAGCACCCACCGCGACCCCAAAAGGGACAAGCGGTAGAAAATGGATGGATATATATATATATATATATATATATATATATATATATATATATATATATATATATATATATATATATATATATATATATATATATATATATATATATATATATATATATATATATATATATGTGTGTGTATATATATATATATATATATATATATATACATATATATATATATATATGTATATATACATATATATATATATATATATATATGTGTATATATATATATATATATATATATATATATATATATATATATATATATATATATATATATATATATATATATATATATATATATATATATATATATATATATATACGTGTGTGTGTGTATATATTCATGTATTACACTATATGCATTTGTTTATCTTTTCATTACCTCATTATTTATTTCACTTTTATTCTTTATATAGTTTTTAAAAAATGTATTCGAATTTAATTCCTTAGTTGTTCTGATTGTTTAGCTTTAAAATTGTTCTTATGCAGCACAACTAATATAAAACATATATATTTTGTGTTTTTTCATGTGTCTTTATACAGCATGTAAATATAAAATATATGTATTTACATTTATATTATATTTACATTTAATTACTTTTGACATGTTATTTACTTGTATATCTATTACAAACTTCCATTTCCATTATTTCCATCCATGTTGTAATTAAAAGTCAAATCAAATCAAATCAACTTCATTTATAAAGCACATTTAAAATTTACCACACGGGTAGCCAAAGTGCTGTACAATGGGCAGGTTAAAAGATAATACGAGAACCGAGCAAACACAACACAACACAAACAGAACACGATAAAAAATAAATAAATAAAATAAAATAAATAAAACATAAAAACAGGTTCACGGCAGGTGTATTATGGGGCGCCATTGCAGGATGGATATCACTCACTTTTATTCCATGGCTTTTAACACTATGTTTTTAAGAGCGATTTAGAAACAGGAAGAGAGGCGGCTTGTCTAACACTAAGAGGTAGGTCGTTCCAGAGCTTGGGAGCAGCAGCGGCGAAAGCTCTGTCACCTTTAGAGGTGACAGAGCTTTCAGAGAAATTGATCTAAGTGATCAATTTATTTATTTCCATTTTCTATGGCAACTCAAAGATCTTCCAGTGAATTCCATATGGAACCGAGTAGACATTTATATCCAGAATTGAATATCTAGCGCAACATGGGAATGATGAATATTTAAACGAGTATTTAGAGTTGGGGAATTATCAAAGACTACTATTTTAACCTACATTAGGAACCCAATTACTCCACTGCCTTTTATACTGTCACGTACAGTAGACCCAGCGGACACTTCATTGGGTGCATAAATTAATGAAGTCCAATTTATGAGAGGTGTTTTGGTTTCCTAATTTTATTGTATGGAATACATTAGAAACAGCTTTCAGTATGCATGAAAATGATGATGTATTATGCAAGCCACACCACAAGTTGGCAGTGTAACTTTTAAATGCATTTCAACTGATTATCCTTCAAAGTAAAGCAGTCTTTGACATTGCTGGGTTGCATATGATGTTACGTCCCTTTTTCTTCTTTGCGGCTTAATTCACATGATGGTCAACCAGCTTGAGCGTGGCATTAAAACTAGTGGGAGTGAGTGTAGAGTTTGAGCGGAAAATGCTGTATTGCTGTTCGGTTCTTGGGTGTTCCAATCGTTCAAATAGAGAAATAGGAAAGAGCTTTAATAGAGTCCCGAAATAAGTCGTTCGTAAAGGTAATCGCTTTAATCTTGTGGAATACAATCGGACCATACCCGTCTGCAGCGATGACTTTGTAAAATGTTTGTTTGACCATTTGATTTGTTTGAGAAACTTTCTGTGCTGCAATCGAGTTACAAACAGTGTTTGATAGCAAAACTAAAGGACAATAGATTGCATTATTTTTTTTGTTCTTTTGTGGTTGTTATGTCTAATATAACTACAAAGACCGGGTTGTGCAGATAAACTAACGTTGTGTTAAGTCTTAGTAATAAATATTGTGATTGTTGGTCCAACCCATCATATTTTGTTGTCGAATTTCATAACAGAAACTAAAAGCTTAGTTGTTGTTGTTTTGCGGATGGCCACATGATAGCGTCTTTGGAGGTATTTAGTAAACTAGATGAATAAATCTCTCGTAGGCTCATCAGCATACAAGTGCTTTATTCGACGCGGATGGCCACATTATAGCGTCTCTGGTGGTATTTGTTAGCATCAAGAAAATATCCTTGATAGCATTAATAAACTAAATGAATAAATCTCTCGTAGGCTCAGCAGCATATACTGAAACTTGATATGGTAATACAGAATATGAACTTCACACCATAAAAACAACAGACATTGTAGATGAGAGTAACATTTGTAGTAGAAAATCAACTGCAAGCAAACTTATCGTTTCTCTCATTAGCGTCACAATCACAGCAGCAGGGTACACGTTATGTCAATCAAATACGTTACTTAGCAATGCACGAATAAATCCAATTTTGTCTTTCACGGATTAATGCTTAATTTGTGGACCCCAACGATGTAAAGCCATAATGTACCTCCAATCTTTTCTTCACTAAGTGTCAAGTGAAGTAAGCAGTAGCAGTAACCTCTTGGTGATGATAAATGGTTTAAATCTTAAAAAAACATTTTTTTCTTAAGAGTTGTGTAAAAATCCACTCCATCCCATTTTTAATAAAAAATTAATAATCGCTTTTATAATTGCCTTTAAACTTTTCAATAATAAGCCTAAATCTGCACAGATTCAGGTAAATAAACTGTAGCCTAATGGGGCTTAGACCATCGCCTGAAACCCAGAAGTGCCCGGATGTGCCTCTAGGTCACGTAATTGCGACCCACCTATTGAGTGGGCTGTAACCGACGTAGCCGAACTTGCCGCTTCAGTTGCATTGCTTTATCGTTAACAACCCTAAAATATACCTTTTATTGACCCTAATGCAGCAGCACTGTGGTCTACCATTGTTGTTTTGTTTGTGATACACTGAACACACTTTGTTTTAGTATGTTGACCCTGTTTTCTAATGTTTTAGGCTCTAACACTTAATTACACTGTTATTGTGTATTTTCAGTTGAAAACTGTCATGTAAACAGCCCCTTAGGGTGCACTCACACTATCCATGCCGTGCTTGGGCACACTTGACACCTAAAGTCCAGATGGCTTGACTTGTGTGAGTACTGCAATCCATATTCAACACGGCATAGACGTGTCATATAATAAATGGGATCCCTCCTCCTGCAGTTATTGATGATACAAACCATCATGGTCCATCTATCCATCCATTTTCTACCGCTTGTCCCTCTCGGGTTCGTGGGGGTGCTGGAGCATATCCCAGCTGCATTTGGGCGGAAGGAAGGGTACACCCTGGACAAGTCGCCACCTCATCGCAGGGCCAACACAGATAGACAACATTCACACTCACATTCACACACTCGGGCCAATTTAGTGTTGCCAATCAAACAATCAACAAATTCACAAAGTACAGTCTAGGGTTGTACGGTATACTGGTACTAGTAAAGTACTGTGGTACTAATGAAACAAACGGTACTATACTGCCTCTAAAAAATACCTGTTCTCTTTCTTTCTTTTTTTTAACGGTTATCACGGTGCGCCGTTGTGACATTGCTAGTTTTACGAGCAGAGGAGCATGTTTGGCAGCACACAATCACGGAGTACTTATAAGCAGACACGGTGTGAAGACAGAAAGGAGATAATGTATGCATTTTGGCTTAAAAACTAACGATAGTGTTGAAGCTACAACACTAAAACACTGCTGTACAACAGGTGCTCTAAAACATGGCTACCTAGCTAGCGTCAATCCGTAGTCGGCAGTGTTTTAGCTACTTCTAAATCACTATTCTTCGCCTCCATTGCGACAAGGTAAGTTTCTTACAAGTATCATCTCTGCAGGACGAGGAATAGCTAAATATGCTTCACTACATACCGCAGGAGGATACAATAGGTAACCGCTAACAATAAGCTACCTTTCCTCAATTTAAACAAATGCCATGGTTGGATCTACACCTGACATTCACTGTAATGATACCAAGTACAAGAGCATATCTAGTCAATACTACAATGATTACATCGATATTTTTTATCGTCACAAAATCTTTTTTTCTTTTAAAAAAAAATGTACGTTATGTTTAGAAACTCAGGAAATACGTCCCTGAACACATGAAAACTTTAATTATGACCAATTTATGACTCTGTAACTACTTGGCATCGAATCGATACCCAAATGTGTGGTATCATCCAAAACTAATGTAAAGTATCCAAACAACAGAAGAATAAGTGTTTATTACAATTTAACATAAATGTAGGTGGAACATGTTCAAACATAAAATCACCAGTAAATGAACAAGTATATTAATAATCCATTTGTCCCTCATAATTTTGACAAAATAATAGAATGAGAAGTGACACAATAATGTATATTACTGCATACGTCAGTAGCCAAATTAGCTTTTGTTTGCTTACTTAGTACTAAAAGACAAGTTGTCTAATATGTTCATTATTATATTTAAGGACAAAAGTGTTCTTTGATTGCAATAAGAAACATATGTTTAATGTACCGTAAGATTTTTTGTTAAAATAAAGCCAATAATGCCATTTTTGTGGTCCCCTTTATTTTAAAAAGTATCGAAATACATTTTGTTACCAGTACTGGTACCACAATATTAGTATCGGAACAATCCTAGCACAGTCACTCCACTACGAGAACAAGAGGTGGGTAGAGTAGCAAAAAAGTGTACTCAAGTAAGGGTACTGTTACTTTAGAGTAATATGTTTCAAAGTATAAACTAGCCATCCAAATAAGTACTTGAGAAAGAATAAATATTCAGTGAAAAAACTCCTCAATTACTGAGTAACTTATGAGTAACTTCTGGTTTATTTAGTAGCTAAGGCAAATGGTATCTGTGCAGCTAAAACATAAAAAATATCTACAACTTACCGCAAAATTTGTTGTCTAGTTAGGAGTGGCATTCTTGTAGACTGAAATGTGAACATTTCTACTGACACGGACGACAGCGGATGACATAGCTGGTATTTTTCCGATGTTTTTTTAAGGAAAACATTTTGAAAAGGTATACCTGTGCTGTCTGGTCTAGCGTCATGTCACTTTTTACAGCGTATAGTCTGAGTGTGGTCATGTGACTGCTAAGTTCTGATTGGTGAAATGGAGTCCAACGTCACTAAATAAATACAAATAAAATAAATAAATATAACAATTAGAAAGAAACTCAATATAACAGAGTAAAGTTATTGTTTCTTCTTCACTAAAATACTGGGGCCAAAACTGTTTAATGTATAAATGATATGTTTAATACATTCAAAGTACTGAAAGGACGACACAAATATATTCTACACTAGTGATGACTATAATGAGCTCATAAATACAGTAAACACAGACCTGAACATAGTAAAAAAATGGATGGACACAAATAAATTATCTTTGAATATAAATAAAACTAAGATAGTGATGTTTGGAAATCGCAACATAACGTCTGAACAGAAAATAAGTATTGATGGTACCCAAATTGAAATCGTAAATGGGAATACATTTTTGGGAGTAATAATTGATAGTAAACTATCATGGAAACCTCTTGTCAGACACATTAAAACAAAAATCTCCAAAAGCCTCTCAATTATAAACAAAGCAAAACTATACCTAAATGAAAATGCACTCCGTACTCTATACTGCACCTTGGTACTCCCATACCTTACATACTGTGTTGAAGTATGGGGGAATACTTACCACAACACAATTCATCCTCTGATCATATTACAGAAAAGAGCAGTGCGGATCATTCACAACGTTGGTTATTTAGAACATACTCATAATCTGTTTATGCAATTAAAGTTGCTCAAATTTGATGACCTTGTTAAATATAATACATTAATAATCTTATATAAAGCATTTACAAATTATTGCCGCCTAATCTACAATGTTTTTTTATAAGACGAGTGCAGGCTCATAACTTGAGAGGCTTTGGATATTTCTTATTGTCGAGAGCTCAAACCACTCGTAAATGTTTTTGTGTGTCTGTATGCGGAGTAAAACTATGGCACAAACTGGACTTACAACACAAGCAATACCAAACTATTAATTGATTTAAACTATTATAAAACATGGGGTCTGGTTCAAATATAGAAATGAGGGTCTTTAATTTGACCTGCTGCTGTACTCTGTCTCAAAGTGTTAACATGTGCTCAATGTTTCCTTACCATTATTGCTATGTTGTTTATTACCATTATTGCTATGTTGTCTAATACCATTGTTGGTATATTCATTATTCCTACATTGTTGATACAAATTATTGTTACAGTGTAATAATTATTGTTACCTGTAGTAATGCCACTATGATACAACATTTGTATTATAATCCTTGAACAAAGTAAGAGTGAAACTCATGTGAATAATCACTGAATGGAGAACAGGGGGTGGGATTAAATAAATTATCTTCTTCCCGCTCCCTTTCAGGCTAAACTGGACAATCATGCATTACATACTATACATTACCTTTTGCACTATATTAATTTATATTATTATGTGTTGTCAACTTTGTACTTTTTTATGTCACTGCCTGAAATAAATAAATAAATGGAAAAAAAATGAAAGTACAATTTATTCAACAAGTTACATAAGTGAATGTAACGGAGTAAATATAGCGCGTTACTATCCATCTCTGACGAGCACATGGGCAGACATCATATACACATCATAATTTGAATGCAGTTGCTCCTCTTTAATGATGCTATTGTTGAATTTGCATGAATAGCCATTTGCAAAAAGTGAGTAAAAAACATGAATAGCAAAATAAATAAGTTGAGAACAACAAACGTTCTTCTGTCGCTTCTTTCTGTCACATGAAGGACCTGCCTGCGAGTGCTTTTAGGTGTGGGATGACCCTAAAGCAGCACTCGCTGCTTGTTTAGAAGAACAAAACATGTTTTCATTTCGGAGACTCCGAAAGTCTACACATGATTTGTCGCTAATCGCTTTTTTAGCGTATTTATAGCAGGGGTGCACAAACTTGTTGCTTCCAAAGGCCAAAGTGAAAATGTGGCAATGGCCCGCAGGGTAAACACAGCTATTTTAAGCACAGCACAGCACTATGAGTGAGGAGTTTAGCCCCATAGCATCATTCATAATGTAGTGGAGATCGTCATGTGTCATCAATGATTGTGTGAGATTAAAAGAGGTCACTATGAATATGTATTACATTTGGGAAGCCCCCATTTGACGGGCCAAACAAAATGACTCGGTGGGCCATTTTTTCAAAAAGTCACCAAGTTAGCAACACAATGTTTCCTTGTACTCTGTCTTCTTATTCGCTGGCAGACCAGGTGCATTGTCATTTGTTTATGAGCGAGGGTTAACACTAGGGATGTCCGATAATGGCTTTTTGCCGATATCTGATATTTCGATATTGTCCAACTCTTAATTACAGATACCGATATCAACCGATACCGATATCAACCGATACCGATATATATACAGTCGTGGAATTAACACATTATTATGCCTAATTTGGACAACCAGGTATGGTGAAGATAAGATCCTTTTTTAAAAAATTAATAAAATAAAATAAGATAAGATAAATAAATAAATTAAAAACCTATTTTTTTGAATAAAAAAGAAAGTAAAACAATATAAAAACAGTTACATAGAAACTAGTAATTAAGGAAAATTGTCATGTCTGTTCATGTTTTTGTTTTGGCCATGTGTTTGTTTTTTGGACTCTTTTTAGTTCTTGGTTGCACTTCCTTGTTTGGTTTGGTTTCCATGGTCACCCATTAGTTTTCACCTGTCATGTCACGCACCTGTTCACCTGTCTTGTCACGCACCTGTTTTCACTGATCACGTCACTATTTAAATCTGTCTGTTTCTGTTGTTCGTCCTGGCGTCCTCGCACTTTTTGATCCCTCCACTTCATGTCATGTCACAGTTCTTTGCCAAGTAAGTTTTGTTCATTTATGCCACAGTTAGAGTTTTTGTTTTATTGTTCATAGTTTCTGCCTTTGTGCAAGTTTTGTGTTTCTACCCAAGTTTTGTATTTCCGCCCTCGTGCAAGTCTTTTGTTTTGTATAGCCAAGTTTTCTACCTCCACTGTGAGCGCCTTTTGTTTATTCCTTTTTTATTGTTAAATAAACATGTATTTAAATTCACGCCACGTTTGGTCCAATTCCTTTGCACCACGGGAGAACAAACCACGCCACAGACCAAGTCTTGACAGTAGGACGCCAGCAGAAGAGTTTCTCCGCAAAAAAATTGGACGGTTTTGACGAGGCAGCGAGGGAGGTCCTCCGCGCCATGGAGGAGGAATCGCTGCGCTACTCCTCCATGGAGTACAGAGACTCCATTTGGTCCGAGGACTGCGCTGCGTCACCGCAATCCCGGAAGCGCCGCTCCCGACGAAGGACGTCAGGGAGGGCTTCCGCAAACAAAGAGGACGCCTCACTCCCGCAAGCTCCTCCCCCTCCGGGCGGAAGCAAGCCACAGACAGCCCGGCTTCACCCTGATGATATCACAGCTCAAGATTTTTTTTCTCTGAACTCTTTTACTTTTGATCAGCCGCCCTCAACAAAGGACTCTGTTTCTATGATCAAATATTATCAGAACATGATTTTGGACATTAGAGCATATCAGTCACAGCCATCTGAATTCCATGCCCCGCCCCCCAGGACTCAAGCCTAGCCCAAGTCACAATTTTTTTTTTTTTTCACCCCCTCAATCCCAGGTACAAAAAGAGAGACATTTTGGACAATTGATAGGGGAGGATTTTACCCCCCTCCTGACCTCCCTCCACCCACCCCAAAAAACGGTTCCAGACAGCGGGGAGCGCGTCTGGTATCCGCTCCTTGAGGGGGGGGGCTAGGGCTGGGAAATGTTCAGGTGGGGTGGTTCAGCATCGCCATGCCAAGCCACAGCCTCCAGCTCGGCCACCACCACCTGTCTTTCGACCTGCCAAGCCACAGCCACCAGCACGGCCCCCACCACCAGTCTTTCGCTATGCCAAGCCACAGCCTCCAGCTAGGCCACCTCCACCTGCTCCACGCCCAGCTCCACGCCAAGCCCCACCACGCCAAGCGCCACCAGTACCTGCTCCACGCCAAGCGCCACCAGTACCTGCTCCACGCCAAGCGCCACCAGTACCTGCTCCACGCCAAGCGCCGCCAGTCGCAGCTCCACGCCAAGTGCCGCCAGTCGCAGCTCCACGCCAAGTGCCGCCAGTCGCAGCTCCACGACGCCAAGTGCCGCCAGTCGCAGCTTCACGACGCCAAGTGCCGCCAGTCGCAGCTTCACGACGCCTAGTGCCGCCAGTCGCAGCTTCACGACGCCCAGTGCCGCCAGTCGCAGCTCCACGACGCCCAGTGCCGCCAGTCGCAGTTCCACGACGCCCAGTGCCGCCAGTCGCAGCTCCACGACGCCCAGTGCCGCCAGTCGCAGCTCCACGACGCCCAGTGCCGCCAGTCGCAGCTCCACGACGCCAAGTTCCGCCAGTCGCAGCTCCACGCCAAAACCAAGCACCCCCAAACCAAGACCAAGTCCAAGCACCGCCACACCAAGACCAAGTCCAAGACCAACCACGCCAAGACCAAGTCCAAGACCAACCACGCCAAGACCAACCACGCCAAGACCAAGTCCAAGACCAACCACGCCAAGTCCAAGACCAAGACCAACCACGCCAAGTCCAAGACCAACCATGCCAACACCAAGACCAAGACCAAGACCCCCCACGCCAAGACCAAGACCCCCGCCAAGACCAAGACCAAGACCCCCCCACGCCAAGACCAAGACCAAGACCCTCGCCAAGACCCGCCACGCAGAGACTCTCCGCCTGACGCACCACGCCGAGCTTCGCTGCCTGCTTCGTCTGCTGCACCTGCGTCATTGGCTGCTTCCACGCCTGCAACGACGACGACGCGCCTGCCTCCTCGTCGGCCACGAATGTGGCCACTACCTAGTCGTCCGCCACGCCAAGTGCGCCCACCTCTTAGTCGGCCACGCATGTGGCCCTTCCCGGGTCGCCCACCTCGCCTGTGGCGGCGGCGTTCCACTCGCCGCCGCCACATGACTATGCCTCGGTGGATTCGGGGCCACTTGGCCTGGCGACCCACCGCCACATCCCCCTCCCGCCCTCCCATGACTCTTGATCCTGTTTTTTGGACATCTGGGATCTGTCCGTAAGGGGGGGGGGGGGGGGGGGTTCTGTCATGTCTGTTCATGTTTTTGTTTTGGTCATGCGTCATGTCTGTTCATGTTTTTGTTTTGGCCATGTGTTTGTTTTTTGGACTCTTTTTAGTTCCTGGTTGCACTTCCTTGTTTGGTTTGGTTTCCATGGTCACCCATTAGTTTTCACCTGTCATGTCACGCACCTGTTCACCTGTCTTGTCACGCACCTGTTTTCACTGATCACGTCACTATTTAAATCTGTCTGTTTCTGTTGTTCGTCCTGGCGTCCTCGCACTTTTTGATCCCTCCACTTCATGTCATGTCACAGTTCTTTGCCAAGTAAGTTTTGTTCATTTATGCCACAGTTAGTGTTTTTTTTTATTGTTCATAGTTTCTGCCTTTGTGCAAGTTTTGTGTTTCTACCCAAGTTTTGTATTTCCGCCCTCGTGCAAGTCTTTTGTTTTGTATAGCCAAGTTTTCTACCTCCACTGTGAGCGCCTTTTGTTTATTTCTTTTTTATTGTTAAATAAACATGTATTTAAATTCACGCCTCGCACGGGCCAATTTTCCTTTGCCTTCCGGAGAAGCAAAACCCAAGAACCCAGTCGTGACAAAAATGAGCAGAAGTAGGTAGAGTAGCCAGAAATTGTACTCAAGTAAGAGTACTGTTAATTTAGAGATTTATTACTCAAGTAAAAGTAAGGAGTAGTCACCCAAATATTTACTTGAGTAAAAGTAAAAAGTATGTTGTGAAAAAACTACTCAAGTACTGAGTAACTGATGAGTAACTGATGAGTAACATACACACACATATATATATATATATATATATATATATATATATATATATATATATATATATATATATATATATATATATATATATATATATATATATATATATATATATATATATATATATATATATATACATACATACATTGATATATACAGTATATAATTTATATTTATTTATTTTGCCGTTTTTGTTCACATGTTAAAGGTGTTTTAATGAATATACATGCATGTTTAACATATAGATTATTTTCTTTCATGAAGACAAGAATATAAGTTGGTGTATTACCTGATTCTGATGACTTGCATTGATTGGAATCAGACAGCAGTGCTGATAACGTCCACGTTTTCAAATGGAGGAGAAAAAAAGCTGAAGGTTGATAAAAGTAGCGGAGTAAAAGTAGCAGAGTAAAAGTAGCGTTTATAAATATACTCAAGTAAAAGTAAAAGTATGTTGCATTAAAACTACTCTTAGAAGTACAATTTATCCCAAAAGTTACTCAAGTAGATGTAACGGAGTAAAAGTAGCGCGTTACTACCCACCTCTGAAAATGAGTAAAATTAACTGTTAAAGGTTAGTACTATTAGTGGACCAGCAGCACGCACAAATCATGTGTGCTTACGGACTGTGTATCCCTTGCAGACTGTATTGTTATATGTTGATATATAATGTAGGAACCAGAATATTAATAACAGAAAGAAACAACCCTTTTGTGTGAATGGGGGAGGGAGGTTTTTGGGGTTGGTGTACTAATTGTAAGTGTATCTTGTGTTTTTTATGTTGATTTAATAAAAAAAAAAAAAAACAGATACCAATAATAAAAAAAACGATACCGATAATTTCCGATATTATATTTTAAAGCATTTATCGGCCGATAATATCGGACATCTCTAGTTAACACACAACCAGAGGTGGGTAGAAAAGCCCAAAATTGTACTCAAGCAAGAGTACCGTTTCTTTAGAATAAAACGACTCAAGTAAAAGTAAAAAGTAGTCATCCAAATAATAACTTGAGAAAGAGTAAGTAAGTATTCAGTGAAAAACACTACTAAAGTATTGAATAACTTGTGAGTAACTTCTGATTTATTTAGTAGCTATATTTAATGGTTCTTGGTCCACAACTGGGGCAGCACGGTGACGCAGGAGTTAGTGCATGTGCCTCACAATACGAAGGTCCTGAGTAGTCCTGAGTTCAATCCCAGGCTCGGGATCTTTCTGTGTGGAGTTTGCATGTTCTCCCCGTGACTGCGTGGGTTCCCTCCAGGTACTCCAGCTTCCTCCCACCTCCAAAGGCATGCACCTGGGGATAGGTTGATTGGCAACACTAAATTGGCCCTAGTGTGTGAATGTGAGTGTGAATGTTGTCTGTCTATCTATGTTGGCCCTGCGATGAGGTGGCGACTTGTTCAGGGCGTACCCCGCCTTCCGCCCGAATGCAGCTGAGATAGGCTCCAGCACCCCCCGCGACCCCGAAAGGGACAAGCGGTAGAAAATGGATGGATGGATTGAGTCCACAACTGTAATTGGTGTCCGTGTGTAAAACATCAAAAACGTTTACAAATTACTGCAATGTGTTTTCTGTAGTTAGAAGTGAAAAAATTGGCTAAAATCTGAACATTTGTACAGACACAGATGACAAAAACATTATTTTTCCTTGTTTGTAAGTAAACATTGAAGAGTTGTGGCTTTGTCACTTTTAACAGTCACTACGTTTACCAAATTAGTCTGATTTTTCAAATAATTCAGTTTCTTCTACAAAACCCAAAACTAGTGAAGTTGGCACGTTGTGTAAATCGTAAATAAAAACAGAATACAATTATTTGCTAATCCTTTTCAACCTATATTCAATAGAATAGACTGCAAAGAAAATATATTTAATGTTCGAACTGGAAAACTTTGTTATTTTTTGCAAATATTAACTCATTTGGATTTTGATGCCTGCAACATGTTTCAAAAAAGCTGGCACAAATGGCAAAAAAGACTGAAAAAGTTGAGGAATGCTCATCAAACACTTATTTGGAACATCCCACAGGTGAACAGGCAAATTGGGAACAGGTGGGTGCCATGATTGGTTATAAAAGCAGCTTCCATGAAATGCTCAGTCATTCACAAACAAGGATGGGGCGAGGGTCACCACTTTGTGAACAAATGCGTGAGCAAATTGTCGAACAGTTTAAGAACATAATTTCTCAACAAGCTATTGCAAGGAATTTAGGGATTTCACCATCTATGGTCAGTAATATTATCAGAAGGTTCAGATAATCTGGAGAAATCACTGCATGTAAGCGGCTAAGCCAATGCCCTTCAATCCCTCAGACGGTACTGTGTCAAAAAGTGCCACCAGTGTGTAAAGGATATCACCACATGGGGCCCAGAACACTTCAGAAAATCACTGTTAGTAACTACAGTTTGTCGCTACATCTGTAAGTGCAAGTTAAAACTCTCCTATGCAACTTCAAAGCCATTTATCAACAACACCCAGAAACGCAGCTGGCTTCGTTGGGCCCGAGCTCATCTAAGATGGACTGATGCAAAGTGGAAAAGTGTTCTGTGGTCTGATTTAAAACATTTTTTTAAATGTGGACGTTGTGTCCTCCGGAACAAAGAGGAAAAGAACCGACCGGATTGTTATAGGCGCAAAGTTGAAAAGCCAGCATCTGTGACGGTATGGAGTGCCCAAGGCATGGGTAACTTACACATTTGTGAAGGCACCATTAATGCTGAAAGGTACATACATGTTTTGGAGCAACATATGTTGCCATCCAAGCAACGTTAACATGGACGCCCCTGCTTATTTCAGCAAGACAATGCCTAGCCATGTGTTACAACAGCGTGGCTTCGTAGTAAAAAGAGTGCGGGTACTAGACTGGCCTGCCTGTAGTCCAGACCTGTCTCCAATTGAAAATGTGTGGCGCATTATGAAACGTAAAATACGACAAAGGAGACCTGGGACTGTTGAACAACTTAAGCTGTACATCAACCAAGAATGGGAAATAAATTCACCTGAAAAGCTTAAAAAATTGGTCGCCTCAGTTCCCAAACGTTTACAGAGTGTCGTTAAAAGGAAAGGCCATGTAACACAGTGGTAAAATTGCCCCTGTGCCAACTTTATTGCAACTTGTTGCTGCCATTAAATCTGCTAGAGGCCTTCAGAATCAACAATGGGGGCGTCCGTGCACTGTAAGTGATCGGGGACATACAGTGATAGACAGTTGCGTCAGATCACGAGTTGTCAGTAAGGCCTTCTCGCTGGCCTCACGTTGAACGTGACATTTACGCGTCCTGTGATTGCATACTCATCGGGACCGTTAGCAGATGAATTTGAGAACACATACAATTGATAGACAGTTGCGAGAGCCAATCAAATCACAAGTTGTTGAAAATAGCCTATCTAAGTAGCCTGATGTTAACGAGACTATGATTGGATACTCACAAGTTTCAATTTAGCAGGAAGCAGGAAGTGTTGCGCCGTAGCCAGACCGGTATAGCAGAGAAGGAGAACAAAACGTTGATTAGGTGGCAGATATATTGTAGCGTCCCGGAAGAGTTGGTGCTGCAAAGAGTTCTGGGAATTTGTTCTGTAGTGTTTATGTTGTGTTGCGGTACAAATATTCTCCCGAAATGTGTTTGTCATTTTTGTTTAGTGTGGTTTCACTATATGGCACATATTTATGACATTGTTGGCGTTGTTCATACGGCCACCCTTAGTGTGACATGTATGGCTGTTGACTAAGTACGCTCTTCATTCACTTGTCTGTTCAAAATTAACAGGATCATTATAAATGGCAATGAACGGGCAGTGTGAAATTCTTCCTTGACATCTTCAACTAAAGACCATTATTAACCCATCAAACGCTGCAATGTATTTGCGAGGCCATTTTCAAGAAGGATATTTAAAGAGAAACTAAATCTTGTGAGATGATGTCAGCCAACCTCGGAAGCTAGCTAAGCTGTTCTGGTGATGAAATATGGAAATGCTCGCCATTTTCACTCGAATAAGCCGACGACTAGGAGTACCACTGGCTTATACGGGGTCGAATAGTGAGTTAAAATTTCTTTTTTTTTCACTTTTAGTATGTATTTTGCAATTTTTATTTTGACAGTACCACATAAGATATGTTTTAATTGCTGATGCGTTTTAATTGTTTTTTTTAATGCGCCAGAAAATAAACCGTAGGGCGTAAATTTGTTTCTGTATAGTATTTCTCCAGCAATGGTCATGTTGTGACATCAATTATGGTAAGTTACATTGCAGGATCCCAGACACATACCATGTTTATGCACCGTATATTTATATATTTTTATTTGCAAAGCATAGCTCGGTTGGTAGAGTGGCCGTGCCAGCAACTTGAGGGTTCCAGGTTCGATTCCCGCTTCCGCCATCCTAGTCACTGCCGTTGTGTCCTTGGGCAAGACACTTTACCCACCTGCTCCCAGTGCCACCCACACTGCTTTAAATGTAACTTAGATATTGGGTTTCACTATGTAAAGGGCTTTGAGTCACTAGAGAAAGGCGCTATATAAATATAATTCACTCATTTTGAGAGGTAATCTTTGAAGTCGGACATCACTGAAGGCCTAGGTGGGAAACACATGGCCCACCACTGTTCAATTGAATATACGATGAAAAGGATTTGCAAATCATTGTATTCTGTTTTTATTTACAAATTATATAACGTGCCAACTTCACTGGTTTTGGGTTTTGTATTTTCACACGTACTCAGTTCTAGTCTCTATGCTCTATCTCTCGGTGTGTCTCTTGTACACTAGGGGGCGTTTGTAGCCATTTCAGTTTGTTAAAGGTCTACTGAAATTTTTTTTTTTTTATTTAAATGGGGATAGCAGATCCATTCTATGTGTCATACTTGATCATTTCGCGATATTGCCATATTTTTGCTGAAAGGATTTAGTAGAGAACGACGATGATAAAGGTCGCAACTTTTGGTCGCTGATAAAAAAAAAGCCTTGCCTATACCGGAAGTAGCGTGACGTCACCGGAGGAAGGACTCCTCACATTTTCCCATTGTTTACAATGCAGCGAGAGAGATTCGGACCGAGAAAGCGACGATTACCCCATTAATTTGAGCGAGGATGAAAGATTTGCAGATGAGGAAAGTGAGAGTGAAGGACTACAGTGCAGTGCAGGACGTATCTTTTTTCGCTCTGACCCCAACTTAAGTACACTTTCTCCTTTTTCTATTGTGGATCACGGATTTGTATTTTAAACCACCTCGGATACTATATCCTTTTGAAAATGAGAGTCAAGAACGCGAAATAGACATTCACAGTGACTTTTATCTCCACGACAATACATCGGCGAAGCTCTTTAGCTACTGAGCTAACGTGATAGCATCGGGCTCAAATGCAGATAGAAACAAAATAAATAAATCCCTGACTGGAAGGATAGACAGAAGATCAACAATACTATTAAACCATGGACATGTAAATACACGGTTAATAATTCCCAGCTTGGCGAAGCTTAACAATGCTGTTGCTAACAACGCCATTGAAGCTAAGTTAGCAACGGGACCTCACAGAGCTATGATAAAAACATTAGCGCTCCACCTACGCCAGCCAGCCCTCATCTGCTCATCAACACCCGTGCTCACCTGCGTTCCAGCGATCGACGGAAGGACAAAGGACTTCACCCAATCATCCGTGCGGTCCGCGGCTAGCGTCGGCTAGCGCGTCTGCTATCCAAGTCAAAGTCCTCCTGGTTGTGTTGCTACAGCCAGCCGCTAATACACCGATCCCACCTACAACTTTCTTCTTTGCAGTCTTCATTGTTCATTAAACAAATTGCAAAAGATTCACCAACACAGATGTCCAGAATACTTTGGAATTTTGAGATGAAAACAGAGCTTTTTTGTATTGGATTCAATGGGGTACCAATACTTCCGTTTCAACGATTGACGTTACGCGCATACGTCATCATATATAGACGTTTTCAACCGGAAATTTAGCGAGAAATATAAAATTGCACTTTATAAGTTAACCTGGCCGTATTGGCATGTGTTGAAATGTTAAGATTTCATCATTGATATATAAACTATCAGACTGCGTGGTCTGTAGTAGTGGGTTTCAGTTGGCCTTTAAGCTATTTGGGAATGTAAATACAGTAGAAGAAAATGCTACTCAACCCTGCTTATAGCACTAAATCTATTTGTGGCTGTCCAAACGTACTGTATCTGTGGCAGGCCGCACAATATAAATAAACCGAACAATTTGAGATAATCCACAAAGTCAGGAGAGTAGCATCAATGTTGTGTGATGACAATTTCACATAATGTGCCTTAAGCCTTCATGCTGTAGAGCAGTGTGATTGCAGGTCAGTAATTGTTAAAAACACTTGCTGGTCAGAAGAGTGAGCTCTGGGTTAACACGCTGACTAACATCCAATGACTGATAATCTTTTAGATTCTTTGCATTCTGTTCTTTACTATACACATTGAAGTAACTGAGATTGAATTTGAGTCCCAATAGAAACTATGATTATTTTGAAGTGTTAGGGTGGAATAGGAATAGATACGCAATAAAATAAATGGTGGCTATGAAAGTGACTATGTGAAAAGTAATCAGCCGCATTCGCTTTGGAAAGTAGGGTTGTCAAAATTTTGATACTTCCATACCATGTTGATAGCAACACACACCAAAAATACAGCAAGACCTACTGTTTCCAGTGATGCCAGTTCCAAAGAATGTTCAAGACTTTTTCCCTCAGAGAGCCGTGTCTCTTGTTGGCGTGTGATCACTGAGCAGTCAGCGCCGGGGAAGGATGCCTGCTGTCTTAAAAAATGAGCCAGTCTTTCCCATATATTTATTTATTCATGTCAGCCTGCCACAAATGCTGATTTGGCGCTTTTTTTTCGCCCTCGTTCATAAACAAGTTATAAAAGAACTGCAACGGTATGCATCGTAACTCTGTGTCACAGCCGCGTTGTGACACAGGGGTCGCATGATGGCGATAATTAGCGTGTTCCCAGAATGCAGAAAGGCAAGGAAGGTAGTTTGCAGGTAAAAATGTGTTTAATAAGTAAACAATCAATATACAATGTTAGCAGCCGCACAACTTAAATCATCTTGATTGTAATGGAAAAAAGTTCACACACAGGGTGCGTGAAGGTGCTGTAGGAGAACACAAACAAAACAGGAAGTGTAATCAAAATAAGAGCGCTAAACAGAAACTAAGACATTAAACAGGAAAACGCCAACAAACTCAAAATATGACATGATTTGGTATAACAGATCATGACAGCGCCACCTGCTTTGTCAGAGAATAAAAGACAAGTAGCAGAAGGATCTGTGGCGGCAATTAGCGATGCACTGTAAGCATTTAAAGTGAAAAGAGATGAAGAAGTGAAAGACAAGTGTGTTTCAGATAATGCAATTATTTTATATTTTAATACAAGCAGTCATGAAAGGTGCAGTATTAGCCACGCGAGTGAGAGCGGAGATTTGCCTCCACAAACCCGGCAGGACAGTCAGTGTCACTGTGTTACTTACTAATGCTTGCAAAAAAACTTGTACAACCTTATCGCAGCACGACCTTTATCGCTTCCATAAGTGTTAGCATATAGAGACATGCTTTTGTCATTGGGAAACACTCTTCCTTCATGGTGAAATAAGTAAACCAGGGGTGTTCAAAGTGTGGCTCGGGGGCCGTTTGTGGCACATTGTAGAAATAACAGTGTAAAAAATAAAACAATAGCAAAAAGGCATAACATAATGAGAAAAATCTGAAATGTTGATACTAGTGATGAATAAAGACACAAAGATGTATATTTAAATATATGTATTACAAATTATATAATGATGACACGCTACCACCATATTGGAAGAATATTGTTTGTTTTATTTATCTACTTTAAGGCTCCAAGTCACTGCTGGGTTTTTTTGGAATGTAAAACAGATGACTATTGTTGTTATATTTGAGCATTTCCATCATCACAATATTGTTTGTTTTGTTGTACCGGTACTTGGAGGTATTGTTCACTGCCGTTCTTTTTGAATGTAAAATAGTTGACGATTGTTGTTATTTATGAGCATTTTTTTTAGTATTTTTTTTGTTTTTGATATACTGGGAGGGTATAGTTCACTGCTGTTATTTTATTTTTTTAAATAGTTACCTTTAGGCAGCTGCTACTGCAATTTCAATTCTGTGTAGAAAGATGTTGAAGCACAGTGATCTTAAATACTTGACAGTTTGAAACAGTTTCCAGTAAAGTAGTGAAATTTGGGTGCAATTGTTTTATTTTTATAGTAGTATCGAATAAGTATTGAAAACCATGGAAATTCATAGGTATCAGATTGACTACTGAATTTCTGGTATTGTGACATCCCTGGTTGGAGGGACGTCAAAAGCCCCATAAACTTACATCATACCATAGCACATATTTTAATACGCCAATGACTTCAGGGTAAAAGTGACCATTCTCAGTCAACCAATAAATGCACTTTGATTGGATACTAATCAAATAGTTTACACGATGCATACCATAGTGAAGAGAAGTGCTTGTTGGAAATTACTTGTAAGAGGACCTGTGCTTGCTTGTCTGTTTTGCCGTCCATGCTTCTTCTCCCTGGTGTTGTCCAGACATGTTATTGATGTCTCTCTCTGTTTCCGCGCTCATTTCGCTTTTTTCCTCTCCCAGCTCAAGGGGGGGTGGCGGTGTGGGGGGGTCGACTGGGGACTTGTGTGTTTTCGTCTACGGCGGCCAGCTCTGTGAGAGGCTCAACTCGGTTCTGCTCTGGTTCTGATGCTGGCCGGCCAGCGGGCCCCCGCAGCTCAGGCCCGACTCCAGGACAGGCAGTAGTGAAACGGACAAAGGAGTTCATTCTCTAAGGGGGAGGGATGAAGGGGGCATTTGGAGATGAGGAAAGTGAGCGGGGGTGTTGGCGAAACCAACGCACGGGGTCTTATCCTCGCGGCTCAAACGCATGCCACCAGCTGCTTCCCCCCTTCCTGCGCTTTCATTAAAAAGCTTCACTGTTCTCCGCTGGGTAATCCACTTGCTTTGCAGATTGTGAGAGCTGCAAACACTTTTACAATCGCTAGTCTATTTTTTTGTCATGTTGACCAGTCCATTATGTGTGTAAGTGTGTGTGTGTGTGTGTCTACCTGCACCATTCGGAACTGTCAGTGTTTTTAGTTCTGAGCCATGCTCTGCCAGAGGGAGCGCCTGCAATGTAGGGCGCCCAACCCAAGCACGCTGGACGCAGGCTGAATATCAACGCCACTCCTCCCTGCAGCCCACCTGCTGACTTGCGTGATCCAAACGTGAGGGGGAGGAGGAAGGGAGGCGAAAAGAGGAGGGGGTAGTGAATGTGTGTGTGTGTGTGTGTGTCGGGGGGTTTACTGCAGGAAATTGCCAGGTAGTTTCCAGACCCTTTTCCCTGTGCTGTGCCCAATTAATCAGGGCTACATCTGCGCTGGATGGACCTCTACCCAAAGGAGAGGTGGGGGTGTTTTTGTCGGCATCTACACACGTTTTTATCGCATGTGAGTGCGCTAGCTGGTATAGTGGTATATTGTGCCTATATGACAGCAAAGGTCACCAGGCCCCGTTTAACCTGTTAGCATACATTCATTCAAACCAAGTACGACCAGGTACTACTTCTTGATATCCGTCACACCGAGAGGGGGCGGTATATCGAGTCTGCCGATGGAAAGGTTAGTTATCTATTGATTGCTCAAAAACTAATTGATAATATGGGAAATGACTGCCATATTCATTTCCAGGACCAAAAAACATGTAACGAGAAGTTCATCTAGACCAGGGGTCCCCAAACTTTTTGACTCGGGGGCCGCATTGGGTTAAAAAAATTGGGTCGCGGGCCGGGCTGTATATATATATATATATATATATATATATATATATATATATATATATATATATATATATATATATATATATATATATATATATATATACATTGTCTTTATATTCCAGCGAGTTAATCCGTTTAGTCATATAACATCAATTAACATTGATGCTCATCAACATTTAACATTGTCACGTTATCGATGGGAAAATTCATTTTTAGACAATATGATTTGCCTGAGCGGCTAGGAGACACCGAGAGTAACAAGCGGTATAAAATGGATTAGAAAGGAAAGTGTCATGTCTGTGATTATGTTTTGTTTTAGTCACGTTCGGATTTGGTTTTGGACTTTTTGTGCACTTTTATTTGTCACCATAGCAACCATTAGTTTCACCTGGTTCACATTGTCATGTCGCGCACCTGTTCACGGTTAGAGTCACGCACCTGTTTTCACTGATCATGTCACTATATAAGCTTTTCTGTTTCTGTTGTTCGTCCTGGCGACATCACATTCACTCCTGCCACTCTGTTCACGCTCATGATCCATGCTGTTCTTTTTCATGTCCTGTTCTGGTTCCAAGTAAGTTTTCTTTATTCAAGCCTTAGTTTGCAAGTTTGTTTTATGTCCTAGTTCTGCCTTTGTGCTAGTGTTTTGTTTTCATAGTCGTTTTGTACTTCCACTGTGAGCGCCTTTTGTTTGTACGTTTTTTTAGTTAGAATTAAAAATGTATTTAAATTCACGTATTGCACGCGCCAACTTTCCATTGCCTTCTGGGAGAACAAACCACGCCATAGACCCAGTCCTGACAGTATGTCGCCAGGCAGAAAAATTCTCCCGCAAGAAAGTTGGACAGTTTGGATGAGGCTTCTTGGGAGGTGCTGCGCGCCATGGAGACCGAGACGCTGCGCTTTTCCCCCAGGGAGCGCAGGGGGATGATGTGGGGGAATGGAGGCAAGCTGGTGCCGATCGGCGCGTCGTTCCCGTCCCGGAAGCGTCGCCAAAGACGAGGAAAGACTTCCGCGAGCCGGCAGGACACGCCGCTCCCACAAGCCCCTCCCCCTCCGGGCAGAAGCAAGCAACAGCCAGCCCGGCTTCGCCCTGATAACGTCACAGACCAGGATTTTTTTTTCAATACTTTTTCTTTTGATCACTCACCTCCAGCAAAAGACTGTAAAACCATGATAAGACATTATCAGGACATGTTTTTACAAATTAGATCCTGTCAATCACAGTCACCCAGTTTTCATGCCCCGCCCCCCAAGACTCAAACCCCGCCCCCGTCACAAAATTTTTCTTTTTATCCACCCACAAAAGCCCAGGTGGGGCAGGTGGGGGGGAAGGAAAGACATTTTGGACAATTTAGAGGGGAGGATTTAGCCCCCCTCCTGACCTCCCTCCACCCACCCCAAAAGACGGTTCCAGACCGCGGGGAGCGCGTCTGGGATCCGCTCCTTGAGGGGGGGGGGCTAGGGCTGGGAACTGTTCAGGTGGGGTGGTTCAACATCGCCATGCCAAGCCACAGCCTCCAGCTCGGCCACCACCACCTGTCTTTCGAACCTGCCAAGCCACAGCCACCAGCACGGCCGCCACCACCAGTCTTTCGACCTGCCAAGCCACAGCCTCCAGCTAGGCCACCTCCACCTGCTCCACGCCCAGCTCCACGCCAAGCTCCACCACGCCAAGCGCCACCAGTACCTGCTCCACTTCAGGCACCTGTCGCAGCTCCACGCCAAGTTCCGCTACCTGCTCCACGCCGCCAAGTGCCGCCAGTCGCAGCTTCACGACGCCAAGTGCCGCCAGTCGCAGCTCCACGATGCCAAGTGCCGCCAGTCGCAGCTCCACGACGCCAAGTGCCGCCAGTCGCAGCTCCACGACGCCAAGTGCCGCCAGTCGCAGCTCCACGACGCCAAGTGGCGCCAGTCGCAGCTCCACGCCAAGACCCCTCAAGCCAAGACCAAGTCCAAGACCCCTCAAGCCAAGTCCAAGACCCCTCACGCCAAGTCCAAGACACACCACGCCAAGACCAAGTCCAAGACACACCACGCCAAGACCAAGTCCAAGACACACCACGCCAAGACCAAGACCAAGACACACCACGCCAAGACCAAGACACACCACGCCAAGACCAAGACACACCACGCCAAGACCAAGACACACCACGCCAAGACCAAGACTGCCAAGACCAACACCAAGACCCACGCTGCCAAGACCAAGACCCACGCTGCCAGGACACGCCACGCCAAGCTTTTCCGCCCGACGCACCACGCCAAGCTTCGTCATCTGCGACTGCCACGTCGACGAAGCGCCTGCCTTTTCGTCGGCCATGGATGTGGCCAGTCCATGGGCGTCCGCCACGCCAGGTACGCCGACCTCCTCGTCGACCACGGATGTGGCCACTACCTGGTCAGCCGCCACGCCAAGTGCGCCCACCTCCTCGTCGGCCATGGATATGGCCATTCCCGGGTCGCCCACCTCGTCAGGTACAGCGGCGGTCTACGCGTCGCCGCCACCTGATCCTGCCCCGGTGGATTCGGGGACACCTGGTCTGGCGACCCACCGCCATGTCCCCCTCCCGCCCTCCCATGACTCTCGATCCTGCCTTGTTTTGTTTGTTTTGGACATCTGTTTTCACTGATCATGTCACTATATAAGCTTTTCTGTTTCTGTTGTTCGTCCTGGCGACATCACATTCACTCCTGCCACTCTGTTCACGCTCATGATCCATGCTGTTCTTTTTCATGTCCTGTTCTGGTTCCAAGTAAGTTTTCTTTATTCAAGCCTTAGTTTGCAAGTTTGTTTTATGTCCTAGTTCTGCCTTTGTGCTAGTGTTTTGTTTTCATAGTCGTTTTGTACCTCCACTGTGAGCGCCTTTTGTTTGTACTTTTTTTGAGTTAGAATTAAAAATGTATTTAAATTCACGTCTTGCACGCGCCAACTTTCCATTGCCTTCTGGGAGAACAAACCACGCCATAGACCCAGTCCTGACAGAAAGATAACATAAAAAAATTTAAAAAAAATTGTAACCCTTTTTTTTTTAACTTGGGACTTCCCGTGGGCCGGATTTTGGATGCTGGGGGGCCGGATGCGGCCCGCGGACCGTAATTTGGGGACCCCTGATCTAGACGCTATGGGTCCTTTGTGGTGATTTACCTTATTTTGTAAACAATTAGTTTACCCTTGTTGTTCTCCATTGCTGTAGTTTGTTACATTGTTGCATTCGATACAGTGTGTTGTTTACCCCAAATTGGCCCCTCTCTCTTCAGTTCAGAATAACCACCCTATTCTAATCCTCCAATATACCCCTCAATCCATCATGAGCACACACCCCTCCCTTGCGTTGCTGGACCTGGCTAGGACAAGATAATTTTTCAGCACCTGTGTCGCCCAGAGCGTTCCCGACGCTCCGGGCACACCTGGATGTGAACCATCCCTCTCTTTGCCCGGGCTCATAGAAATATCTAATGAAATTGTATAACGTGAGACCAGCGAGTGAGGGAGTAGAAAGAAGCTTCTGTTGTCCAAAAGACCCTTTGTTGTATGAATTTGTATAGTAACTTATAAACCAGCTGAATAATACCATCTTAAGAAATAGTAACAGTTTAATGGGGTATAGAGTAGGTCATCCTGTTCAGGTGCTTATATGGCTTTAAATGTTTTTGTAAGCCTTGCTATCTTTGTGAATATGTTTTTAAACTTATTAGGATTATGCAGGGGTGCCTAATGTTCTGACCACTGAGTCTATATTAAACACAGCAAATCATTTTGAACATTTTCACTTGATTGAAATCCCTTTGGTGTGCTGTGGATAGACTAAGTTTGTATTTTTCGCTAAATACAAAAAAACAACAACTTGTGACCTTCACACGATCTAAGTTAATCATTGCTCCTGTGTCGTGGTATGTGTGTGTATGTGTCGCTCAAGATGCTGTTTGGAGGCCTGGCGTAGTGTGGTGCAGTGCAGAGTTGGAGAGGAGAGACAGCTGCCCTGACAGATGCTGGGAGGCAGGACCCCACTGGGGAGCAGAGGGAGGGAGCTGGCAGCGTCTCACCCCAGCGGAAACACCACAGGCTGCAGAGGAAGTGGGCAGGGGGACAAACCGGGGGCTCAGTGCGGGTGTGTGTGTGCGGGTGTGTGTGTGTGTGCGTGCGTGTGCATGCCTTGGTGCGAAGGGGTGTATGTGCGTGATATGAATTTTCAGAGGATGTTGGTTGACGGTCATGTATGTTACGTATTCACTCATTTATGTGATGGACATACAGTACAAGTGACAACCATGTTATTATACTCATTAAGTTGCAAGTATATTCTGTGAGTTAGTTAACAGGCTACTTCCTGGTTTATTGAGGATGACGTGAAAAGGCAGGACAGTACCATTTTTGATTTGTTATAACCAGTGGTGGGTCGTGCGTTTCCCACATAGGCCTTCAGTGATGTCCGACTACAATAATTACCTCTCAAAATACCATCATTTATGTCACCACATGACCATTGCTGGAGAAATCCTATACAGAAACACATTTACGCACTAATGGGCATTGTACAAAACGACTTATTTTCTGGCGCATTTAAAAATCAATAAACCCGCATCAGCAATTAAAACATATCTTATGTTGTACTGTGAAAATTAAAATTGCAAAAAACATTTTAAACGTGAAAAAATAAAGAAATAAAATATCTGAACTCACATTTTATCGACAGCTGAGCTAGCTTCCGGTATTGGCCGACATGGATCTCACAAGATGTAGTTTTCTTTAAATATCCTTCTTGAAAATGGCCTTGCAAATATATGTGTTGTCTTGTCTAATCATAAAAGATGCAGACAAGGCGTGTTGGCTGACTTTTTAAAGTTTACTCCATAGCGTACTCATCAATAACATCCCGCTGCCGACATGTCTACATTCAACAACCCAAACGGGGCTACTGCGCATGTTATTCACTACTGTGGCATTCTGGGTAATGGAGTTCTTATGTTACCTGGCTCATAACATCACTATATAGCTGCCTTAGGAAATCTAGAAGGCCTTACTGACAACAACGCGTGATCTGAATGGCTATCGCAACTGTCTATCACTGTATGTCCCCGTTCACATACAGCGCACGGACGCCCGCATTGCTAAATCTGAAGGCCTGTGGCAGATTTGGTACCGCATGGCATCATAAGCTAGCTGAATTCTGATTGGATAAAAACTCTATAAACTAAAAACAACAGCGCTGCAAGGAGCATAATATGACATGAAGAGAATATGAATACTTTTAGATATTTAGGGAAAGTCAATCAATCAACCAATCATTGTTTACTTATATAGCCCTAAATCTGTCATGTCTGTGTGATCATGTTTTGTTTTAGTCATGTTTTGCTTTGTTAAAGGCCTACTGAAACCCACTACTACCGACCACGCAGTCTGATAGTTTATATATCAATGATGAAATCTTAACATTGCAACACATGCCAATACGGTCGGGTTAACTTATAAAGTGCAATTTTGAATTTCCCGCTAAACTTCCGGTTGAAAACTCCTTTGGATATGACGTATGCGCGTGACGTAGCCAGTAGAACAGAGGTATGGCTCCCCCATTGAGGCCAATACAAAAAGCTCTGTTTTAATTTATAATTCCACAGTATTCTGGACATCTGTGTCGGTGAATCTTTTGCAATTTGTTTAATGAACAATGGAGATTGCAAAGAAGAAAGTTGTAGGTGGGATCGGTGTATTAGCGGCTGGCTGTAGCAACACAACAAGGAGGACTTACTTGGATAGCAGACGCGCTAGCCGATGCTAGCCGCCAACCGCATTTGTGATTGGGTGAAGTCCTTCGTCGCGCCGTGTGTCGGTGAATCTTTTGCAATTTGTTTAATGAACAATGGAGATTGCAAAGAAGAAAGTTGTAGGTGGGATCGGTGTATTAGCGGCTGGCTGTAGCAACACAACAAGGAGGACTTACTTGGATAGCAGACGCGCTAGCCGATGCTAGCCGCCAACCGATGCTAGCCGCCAACCGCATTTGTGATTGGGTGAAGTCCTTCGTCGCGCCGTCGATCGCTGGAATGCAGGTGAGCACGGGTGTTGATGAGCAGATGAGGGCTGGCTGGCGTAGGTGGAGCGCTAATGTTTTTATCATAGCTCTGTAAGGTCCGGTTGCTAAGTTAGCTTCAGCGTCGTTAGCAACAGCATTGTTAAGCTTTGCCAGGCTGAGAATTATTAACCGTATAGTTACATGTCCATGGTTTAATAGTATTGTTGATCTTCTGTCTATCCTTCCAGTCAGGGATTTTTTTATTTTGTTTCTATCTGCATTTGAGCCAGATGCTATCATGTTAGCTCAGTAGCTAAAGAGCTTCGCCAATGTATTGTCGTGGAGATAAAAGGCACTGTGAATGTCCATTTCGCGTTCTCGACTCTCATTTTCAAGAGGATATAGTATCCGAGATGGTTTAAAATACAAATCCGTGATCCACAATAGAAAAAGGAGAGAGTGTGGAATCCAATGAGCCAGCTTGTACCTAAGTTACGGTCAGAGCGAAAAAAGATATGTCTTTCACTGCATTCTAGTCCGTCACTCTAACGTTCCTCATCCACGAAGCTTTCATCCTCGCTCAAATTAATGGGGTAATCGTCGCTTTCTCGTTCCGAATCGCTCTAGCTGCGTTGAAAACAATAGGAAAATATGAGGAGGTGAACAACTGACTACGTCACGCTACTTCCGGTAGGGGCAAGGCTTTTTTTTATCAGAGACCAAAAGTTGCGAACTTTATCGTCGTTGTTCTATACTAAATCCTTTCAGCAAAAATATGGCAATATCGCGAAATGATCAAGTATGACACATAGAATGGATCTGCTATCCCCGTTTAAATAAAAAAAAATCATTTCAGTAGGCCTTTAAGTTATTGGACTCTTTAGTTTCTGTTTATGCTCCATTGTTTTTGTTTCCATGACTACCCATTAGTTTTCACCTGTCCTCGTCACGCACCTGTCTCACGCTTTGCACTCGCACACCTGTCACTAATCATGTCACTGCTATTTAAGCCTGTCTGTTTCTGTTGTTCGTCCTGGTGTCATATCCTTTCATACCATGCTATCTACCTATCCATCTATGCTACTGCTACCCATGATATTTATGTCCACTATAGTTTATGCTTCACGCCATGCCACAGTAAGTGTTTTTGTTTCGTGTTCTTAGTTAATTGCCTTTGTGCTAGTCTTTTGGTTTCATAGTTTGTTCTCTGCCATTGTGCGCGCCTTTTGTTGGCTTCTGTTTTTT
Organism: Entelurus aequoreus; assembly: GCF_033978785.1. NCBI lineage: Eukaryota > Metazoa > Chordata > Actinopteri > Syngnathiformes > Syngnathidae > Entelurus > Entelurus aequoreus. The sequence continues at coordinate 63,825,924 of NC_084735.1, read as the reverse complement.
GTAGTTTGTCAGTGTTCATTATTAAATCATGTACCCACCTCCAAGCCATGTCCCATCCAAGTTCACTTGCATCTCGGGAAAACAACCACTCCACAATCCACGTCCTGACAAAATCATGAGTGTCTCAAAGGGATACACAAGCCACAACGACATCCTCGGCTCAGATCAGGGCAAGAAAAAACTCAACCCAATGGGATATCAATGAGAAACCTTGGAGGGGACTGCAGATGTGGGGACCCCCCCTGGGCAACCGGTGCAATGGACGTCGAGTGGATCTAGCATAATATTGTGAGAGTCCAGTCCATAGTGGATCTAACATAATAGTGAGAGTCCAGTCCATAGTGGGGCCAGCAGGAGATCATCTGGAGCGGAGACAGGTAAGCAGCGCAGAGATGTCCCCAACTGATGCACAGATGAGTGGTCTACCCTGGGTCCCAACTTTGGACAGCTAGCGCTTCCTCATGTGTCCCCCCCCTCCACAAAAGAGAGGGGGGCAGAGCAGAAAAGAAATGGCAGATCAACTGGTCTAAAAGGGGGGTCTATTTGAAGGCTAGAGTATACAAATTAGTTTTAAGATGGGACTTAAAAGCTTCTACTGAGGTAGCATTTCTAACTGTTACTGGGAGGGCATTCCAGAGTACTGGAGCCCGAATAGAAAACGCTCTATAGCCCGCAGACTTTTTTTGGGCTCTGGCAATCACTAATAAGCCGGAGTTCTTTGAACGCAGATTTCTTGTCGGGACATATGGCACAATACAATCAGCAAAATAGGATGGAGCTAGACCGTGTAGTATTTTATACGAGAATAGTAAAACCTTAAAGTCACATCTTAAGTGCACAGGAAGCCAGTGCATATGAGCCAGTATAGGCGTAATATGAGTAAATCAAAGTAAATTGAAAATTCCTTTTATCTTTAATTATGATCATGATTTCTGGTATTGTTAGGCCAGCAGAGAAGGCCTTGCTGGCCCGGACGGCACTCCACTGGTTATAACATTTCCATAATGATTCAAAAGACAGAAAAGAGAAGAAAAAAAATTGAACAACACAATTGGGTCATGTTTGTTTATTTAATTTCATTTTTGTCAGTTTTTTTTTTAGTTAGCTTGCTACTTACTGGTTCACTGAGGTAAGACATCAGAATAATATTATTTGTGGCTCTGGGGCAGGAGGAGTGGGTCTATTGTAACTACAAAAAAAAGAAACTACTACCAGGGACTAAAAAGTACTTGATACATTCCTTTAAAAAGATGTAATAATAATAATACATTTTACTTATAAGGTGCCTTTCTGGGCACTCAAAGATACCGCACAAAATCAAAACAATATCAAATTGGATAAAAACAACAACAACAACAACACAAATAGCGAAGATAAGATGATTACAATGAATAAGCAGTCAGGAATAGGTGTGTTTTGAGTCTTGATTTGAAGAGGGATATTGAGTCTAACTTACGAAGGTCTGTGGGTAAAGAGTTCCAAAGATGTGGGGCAGAGCGGCTCAAAGCTCTGGCACCATTGGTGGACAGTTAAATAAGGGGACAGTGAGATGGATGGATGAAGAAGATCTTAGGAAACGTGAGGGTGTGGCGACACGGAGCAGCAGGTCAGAGACATATGACGGAGAAAGGTTATGGATGGCTTTGAAAGTGAGGAGAATTATTTTAAAGTGGATACGATGTTTGATGGGTAGCCAGTGGAGTTGCTGCAGAACAGGGGTGAACTGCTGGATTGAAGGGGTTCTGGTGATTATACGGGCTGCAGAGTTCTGGAGAAGCTGAAGTTTGTGAAGTGACTTGTGAGGGAGACCAAACAGGAGAGAGTTGCAGTAGTCCAGGCGAGAGGTGACCAGGCTATGGACTAGTATGGCAGCAGTATGAGGGGTAAGGGATGGGCGAAGACGATTAATGTTTCGTAGATGAAAGTAAGCAGACCGGGTAATGTTGTTTATGTGGGCTTGAAAGGAGCGTGTGCTGTCGAGGATGACACCCAGACTCTTGAGATGTAATAATTGTGGAGCTCTACTTCCTGGTTCATGGTGAATGAATTGGAAAGGGTGGGACAGTACCATTTTTTATTTGATTTGACTTTCATGATGACTTAAAAGTCAGAAAAGAGAAGACAAAATTACTTAACAAAAGTAAAAAAGAAAAAGAAACACTTGGGTTGCGTTGTTTTTTTGTCAATTTTGTTAGTTAGCTTGCTGAGGCTGAGAGAAGAAAACAGGACCATACTATTTGTGGTTCTAGTGCAGGGGGAGTGGTTCCATTGCAACTGAAAAAAAATAAAATACTATCAGGGACCAAACAAATGCTTGATAGATTCCTTTTACAAAAATGTCACGATTGTGTAGTTACATAGTTTGTTTTTAAGTTAGACGCTGCTTCCTGGTTCATGGTGAGGATGTGAAAGGGCAGGACAGTACCATTTCTGATCCATGATAACATGTTTAAGATGACTTAAAATACAGAAAAGAAAAAAACCAAATGATTTAATAAAAGTTTAAAAAAGAAACTCTTGGATTGCATTAGATTTTTTTTTCTGATTTTTTTTTAGTTAGCCTGCTACTTCCTGGTTCATAAAGATTGGCGTAAGACAACTTGACCATACTATTTGTTGTTCTGAGGCAGGGGGAGTTGTTTCATCGTAACTAAAAAAAGAAACAGTATTATAGAGGGCACTAAAAAAATGCTTAATAAACAATTTTAACAAATGTAATAATTGTGGAGCTCCAGTTGTTTGTTTTTAAGTTCACAGGCTCCTTCCTCATGGTTTATGGAGACCGACTTAAGTCAACAAGACTATTATACCAGCAGTCGCCTGCCCCTTCCTTACACATACTCAGTGACAGACACACACACGCACACATACTGTACATTAGGGCTGTGATTTGATTCTTGGCGCTAACGATTCGATTCAAAATCGATTCTTGATTCAAAATCAGTACTTTTTTTAATAACATTGTGTGCCAGTTCTATGATTATCTACATTCCTACAAAATAAATAAACAGCTCTGATAAATTTGTGACGTATAGGTGAAGTGGACCCCAAGGCTGCAGAGACGTATTGCGTGTGGACAATAGTTCTTCGTTTTATTTAGGAGGAAGCACGAAGTAGCAAAACAAAAGCGATGGTGGAAAATACAAAAACCCACCATGCAAAAACTACTGAGGTAAATGAAACACACTAAACCAAAAACGCTAGACAAAGCTAGGAAAAATACTTCACGAAAAAAAAAGTGAAACAGAAAAACAAATTACAAAATAAAGACGCTAGACAAGGATAGGAATAATAGAGGCAAACCTGAGAAGAAGGACACAAGTCGAACTAGGAAGTGCTCTGGCAAGACCAACCACATCTGCGACTGAGGAAACAGTAGGCAAAGTTCCGGCGCTCAAGTGCTGTGAGTAACCAGGCTAAATAGGGTGAGACCTAATTGTCTTCAGGTGTGTGCTGCCTCGCGCCAGCTGCACGCCATACTGTGGACGAGAGAGAGAGTGAACAGGTGCGAAGACAGACAAGATTACACAGGCAATTTTAGATTACCACAAAATTTCTATCCATCCATCCATCCATCCATCCATTTTCTACCGCTTGTCCCGTTCCGGGTCGCGGGGGGTGCTGGAGCCTATCTCAGCTGCATTCGGGCGGAAGGCGGGGTTCACCCTGGTCAAGTTGCCACCTCATCGCTGGACCAACACAGATAGACGGACAAGATTCACACTCACATTCACACACTAGGGCCAATTTAGTGTTGCCAATCAACCTATCCCCAGGTGCATGTCTTTGGAGGTGGGAGGAAGCCGGAGTACCCGGAGGGAACCCATGCAGTCACGGGGAGAACATGCAAACTCCAAACAGAAAGACCCCGAGCCTGGAGATCGAACCAGTCCAGGCAAATGTTGACATGAAGCCACAAACAGCTGTACTTCTGAATGTCCCCAACGGTGTAGCAAAACACAAAAGCAAATAAAAGGCTCTTCAATTATTTACCCTTCAATTATTTTTCAATTTGAGATCAGCCTCTTTTACAGATTTCATGAAACCACCCCATACTTCTTGAAACTTTACAGAACCAGTTTGAGAAAATAAACATCTCTAATCCAGCGGGTGTGGCAAGGAGGAGCTGTTGCCTTCCAATCTAGCACAATACGTCTTTTAACTAATAAAGTAGCGAAATCTACAATATTATTTTTGGATTTGCGAAGGGAAGATGACAGAGGCGCTATCCCAAATAGTCCGCTTAGAGGATTCGGTACGATATTTTGGCCGATTGCCAAAGACAAAGTATTAAAAACTTCAGTCAAATAACTGCACAGGGATGGGCAAACCCAAAACATACCTGTATGTATTAAGTTACCTGGAGACTGTTGACACTGATCACATAATATTCTGTTATACATCTTACCCAGCCGGACCTTGATACAATAGTTACGATGTAGTAGCTTGCATTGATTAAAGCTGTGTCTAGCACAAATAGGAGACTTACGAATTCTACATAAAATCTCTGTCCAGTTCTCCTCAGACAGGATCACTCTTAAATCCTCCTCCCAAAGTGACTTAATTAAATTCAGAGACTCAGGACGTAAAAGAAAAATGTAGTTACAAATATGTGCAATTGATCCTTTTAAAGTTGCAAGCGGTGTCAGAAACACATCTAAAACTGTGCCAGTCGGTAAATCTGGAAACCTGGGAAAGTATTATGAACAAAATTGCGGATCTTTAGATATCTAAAAACAGTGTTGATTTGGGAGTGTAAATGTATCAATAAGTTGCTGGAAAGAGGCAACATCTAAATGTATTTTGTTTTAGTCTAGTTTTAATCAACCAAATTCCTTAACATTTTAGTGGGAAAAATGTACAGTACATTTTAAAGTATAACGGACAACACATCTTTGAAATTGTCTTGAAAGCACTTTTATTAATTATTTATAATTGTAGTACATCTCAAAAACTACATTCAGAATGAAACCTGCAGCCCATGAATATTTCAATAAGTACATTTCACACTATAGTTTGTTTTTATTTTAGCTGAAAGTAAGCATTCTTCGCATGAAGAAACATACTAATTTTATTCTGTATTGGGTATAACTACACTGAGGGTGCACAATTGGCATCTTGGCCCCTGTCCCGTTTAAATACAGCAACCAATGTTAAAAATGTGGAATGCATATATATCTCACATACCTGTATTCTTGGTAAGTTGTCAAGTGGTGCAATTAATAGCTGAACAGTGTGCCGTGGACATTGATTGTAGTGCAATGTACAAGTATGTTGCTTATTAGATTGGCGTGCAAGCTCGCCTATGGGTACTACAATAGTAGTGGTTGAGTAAGCAGTCTTGCTCCTTCTCTACTGTCTTTAATAGATTGATTGATTGATTGAAACTTTTATTAGTAGATTGCTCAGTACAGTACATATTCCGTACAATTGACCACTAAATGGTAACACCCGAATAAGTTTTTCAACTTGTTTAAGTCGGGGTCCATGTAAGTCAATTTATGGTAAATAGATAGATAGTACTTTATTGATTCCATCAGGAGAGTTCTCTCAGGAAATAGCAACAGTAATTCAGTGCAGTATGAGCATTTGGAAATATTAGATTAGGCTTACTTACTGTTGCATAGATGTCCTGATGATTAGCCTGCAGATGGCGCTTCAAGTTGGTTGTGTTTTACGAGCCACAGGGTTTAAGACATATCTTGTCTACCATTGCAAAGGTGAAATATGTCCATATGACTTTTCTCTTTTCCAGGTGTAGAAGATATATTGTAATGATGAGTGGAACAACACAGTAGCGATGTAACGATATGAGAACTTAATGTCACAGTTATCGTGACCAAAATTATCACGGTTATCATTATTATCAAAATATTGTGGAATGGGTTCAAAAAGTTTTTTTAAACAAAACTAGAATAAATAGACACTATTTTCCATGTCTTGTGTTTCTTATGCTTCACTAATGTGTTTTAGTCTTATTGTTTTATCTGTTTTAAAAGCCACATGTTTATTGTTGTACTGTAAATATTAATTTGCACTGTAGCACTTTAGGATTTATGTAAATGAAAATTGCTTAACAAATAAAATACATTTTATTTATGACGAAAATAAAGACAAAATTAAATATAATTGGATTTCGTCTTTGTCAATATTTTAGTGTCAACATTTTTGTTTTTATTCATCGACTAAATTGTCAATTAATTTCGTCATTGTTTTGGTCTACGTGCATTTGTTGTGATTCATTATTGCCCTATTTTAGTAAGGCCAAAATAGGTCGTTGACAATAACTAAACGAAAAAATGTTTTAACAAAATGAACACTGCACTTGAATAAAACGTAACACTTAAACAAAATTCCAAACGGACCATTTGGAGGAAGACCGAAGGAAGACAAGATTGTTTTTTAAATATCTCTGCCTTGCCTACACAGATTGATTTCAAGTTTTTGCGACATATACTGATCTGAAACACAAATAAGCAGGTACCAATAGGTTAGAACAATTTGTTTGGCATGATAAGGCACTTTAAGGATAAAAAAAAACCAACTTCTATTTTGAGTAATTGTGATTAATTATGAGTTAACCATTGACAAAATGTGATTAATTGCATGGCAATCACACATGCATACATACATAAATATACATTTACATACTGTACATACAAATACTGTATACTACCAAATACAAATACTACCAAATAATACAAATATGTGTTATTTATTGTCAATCTAGCATTATTATTTGTATTATTATAAGTAGTAGTCTATTATAGGGACTGTAGCATGGTGACAAACTGTTACCTTTCTCTTATCCTCATACCATATTGTTTTTTTTTACTACGGTTTTCTTTTTAAACAGTGCCAGAATGGAAAAAATACACATGTTGTTTAGAAACAACTGACTCAAATAACAAAAATGAATTATTTACATGAATGTGAAAAACATTTTTAATTTTGTTTTGTTCGTTCACATGTTTGGGAGCAGGCTATTTCCTGAGACGATGTAAAACAACATGACTGAACCATTTTTTTATTCATGTGTCTAGTCTATTAAAATTCCAACTGCAAAACAGAAAATGCCTGTTTGACCAAATGCAACTAGATTTGAACCAATATTTGATGGCTTAAGTCTGCTAAGACACAAACAAAGAAAATATGACATCCTAATACAATTAGCTATAATTGAATAGGGAATGTCTGAGCCTTTGACAAGAGATGTTGATTATTGTGTGTTTGGCAATGCGATGCGTTAGAATGTGCAGTTGTGATCATCAGGCTGATTGAATCACCCTCTTTACAGGCAAACAGATCAAGCATAGACACTGCGCCGCAATTACCTTGGCATGCTTATGATCCGGAAAGGTCCATCGGTAAAAGCAGTCAGGTTAGTCTTAAAGGCATACTTACTGTAAGGTCACAACACACTTTTTTTTTTTACCCAATGTTGTTTGTTATCAATACATTTTCATAGAATAGATTACGCATATCTTTTCCAGTAAAGTTGTTTCGTTACCTGCAAATGCTCAACAATACAAAACAGTAAAATGTCCTCTGTGTTTTGGAGGCTACGGGGGAGGCTGCTGCATCCCCGCATCCATTTAGCTGCGACACATAAAAGCAATTGAATCTCTCAAGTGATGCAAAGTGCCTCAGCAACTGGCTCGCACCCAACGCTGCAAGTTTCCTCATGCGTAAAGGTCAAGACGGCTTATGGCTGCCACCGTCGGCAAAGTACAGCCGGGCTGTGCGGGCAGGTAATGGCGGAAGACGACCCACTGAGGGGGAGCCTTGGCAGGTCGCGCACAGCACCGCGTGGAAAAGCGATATAACGATTGGTTGAGTTTTAAAAGATAAAGGCGTGTCACTTCCCTCTGTGACACGTGCGGCATTTATGAGATGGGGACGCATGTGAAAAATTCCATAAAATATTTGTAGGGGCTCTTCATCTTTATGGACAAATATGTTTTGTAATTATCTTAATTGTCACACAAGTGTAAAAGGTTAGCCACTGTGAAAGATTAAATGGGTAAATTGTGTCCTGTTGATAACAAGTGAATGCACTCAGCTACTAGTGGCTAATATTAGTTGTCTATTCTGAACTTATAACACAAGCATATGGTTCCCCTTTGAACTTTGCTACAAGTTCTCTCTTGAATTCAATAGTGTTTCTCACCTTCGTTATCAAAGTCACTTGCAACTTTATCTGACTTACTTTGCAGTTGTACTCCAATAAAAAAAGCACACAGATTTTCTGAAAGCCTATTCGTCCAACACTCAGTGACACATTGCACTTCAATGCCTGATAGTGCAAACAGCGCATGGACAGTGCAGGGAGCACAGTGCTTAGTTGATCCTGCACCGACACAAAGAAAGGATACACACACAGGTTTGTTTATCGCTCTTTGTGCGTTTTTATGAACAAATTTACCACACACACGATGAAGAAGATTGTAGGAACCTCGTGTCCCAAATCCATTCCAGAGACATGCGGTCAGGGTAAGCAGGTGAGGCAGAAAAATTAAACTAATAATAAAAACATGAAATAATAATTATTATTTGTCCATTAAAGTGTGTTATAAACATATTTTTGTATGATTGCATTAATTTTTTAACATTTTGAAGTTTTTAAATTTGCACCCAAACTTAACAAGCCTGTTGGCTCTCATGCTAACCCTCGTTATTCTGTCTGTGTGGAAGCCGAAGAGGATAAGGGCGTGGCTTACTGGCAGGTCTGCTTGTCACAATGTGGCCAAAATAATGCTTGCAAAATTTTTACACTAAGAGCGGTAGAAAATGGATGGAAGGATGGAATTACTAGTGTGTACACTGTAGAATATACATCCTGTTTCATGTTGTTTTCGTAAGTTTGACGTCATTATTCTTGATAATCGATCTATAAATATTTAATATATGGGGCTGGGGGCCCTTTACATTTTTTCACTTCTGATATAGCACCGATATAGGAGCCTTGATAATTGTCTGGCTTCGATATAGATCCGATATGATATCAGCACGAACCATATATACTTTCATTCTTTTGTAGTGTGGGAATGTCAAAAAAAAGCTTGATGAATTAAATATACTCAGACAAAAGGTATGAAAACCATTTATTATTAACCGTATGGCATGGACCTATGCTGTCTTTAAGTTGAAGCGGGGTAGGAATTGTTCCTGGGCGACACCTCGTGGCCGTAATTGTTCATTAAGTTGACCCCACGATGCACTAAATTTAATGATGTGGACACGTTAGTTACATCTTTTTCTGCGTTGGAGTCTTTGAATCTGTAAGTAATAAGCAACTATGATTATTTGATATTGTTTATATTGACAAATGTGGTGTTTTAGACTCCAAAATTGTTCATATAAGGACACAATACATATGTCTAGCTTGTTTGCTATTGTGTGCTTGGCAGTTGTGTAGATGCTAGCTCCTCAAAGCCTGAAGTCTACCATGTTTACCTTTTGTCAATGACTTTACTAAAATACATAAAAGACCAACTTTGTGTACTTATTGGACGACATTTAGATGTTAACTGTCTGTCAAACTTTGCACAAGTAAATGCACTGCACGACTGTTTGTATCGCAGCACTTATATCTGAGATTTTTGATGCAAGCTGATAAATCCATACTATATTAATACAAACAATTTATTAAACAAAAAACAAAAGTAGTTGAACACAAATATAAAACATATAAAACAATTTAATAGGGATTTTATTTAAAAGTAAGAAAGAATATTATTACAAAGTATTAAATGAAAACACAAATAATATCCAAGCAACATGGAACATCTTATACAGTATTATCAAGAAAGGTAATAGGAAAGCAGAATATCCTCAATACTCTATAGATGCAGACGTTAAAAAGGATCTTATTGAAGAAGTAATCAGAGACTTTAACAACTATTTTGTAAATGTAAGACCAAACCTGGAAGACAATAAATATCCCAGAAATCACAACACCTTATGATTCTAAATATAAAATTAACAGAAATCCCAACTCATTTTCCTAACCAATGTGACAATAGAGGAAATAATAGACATTGTAAACAAGAGTAAATCCAAAACATCCACTGATTAAAAAGGAATCAACATGAAAATTATAACAAAGGCCATCAAAGAAATACCAGAGCCTTTAATGTAAGTAACTAACCATTTCGAACAGAAAACATTCTCCGACAAAAGGAAAATAGCTAAAGTAAAACCCATTTACAAGACAGGCGATAAACATCAATTCACTGACTATAGTTTCATAACTTGCACTATTTTCTAAAATTCTTGAACAATCATTCAACAGATTAGACACATTTATGAACAAGTATAAATGACTGTAAGTAAGTACATTTTATTTATAAAGCGCTTTTCACAGATAAAATCACAAAGCACTGTACAAAACATAGGTGAAGTAAAACAACAATTCAATTTAAAACAACAGGAGCAACAACATAAAAAGGACACAAAGTGGATTAAAAATGATAGTTAAAAGGTGTATTAACTAAAAGCTTTACTAAAAAGAGAAGTTTTCAATTGTTTCTTAAAAGTGTCAACACAGTCAAGATCACGGAGGGACTGGTGCAAGTTGTTCCAGAGTCTGGGAGCTATAGCCTGGAATGCCAGGTCTCCACGGATTTTAAAACCAGACAAATCTTTTTTTTGATAAAGTATAAGGATCTGTTTGATATTTTGCTCGTACCTGCTAAATACAGCAGGGGGTCCATCGTCTTGCGGTGGTTTGGCTTCAAGCGGGAATATGTCGAACAGACAACCGTAATCTGTCAAGTGTGGGGCAAAAGCGTTGCTACAAAAAGTAGCGTTACTGCTAATTTGTAGCATCATTTGAAAAGTCACCCGTTAGAGAATGAGGAGTGCTTGAAACTCTGCATGTCAACATCTCGGCTAGTGCCACACCAACAAAATGCCGAAGCAACCATTTCCACATCAACACTGTATGAAAAAAATAGTCAACAACAGAATGAGATAACGTCCGCAGGAACCTACCACATAGCGAAGGACATACACTATTTGATTTCTTATTATGCAGCTCATTTTTATTTGACAGTTATTGAAATATCTTGTGTGACATCATGCACAAATGTGCACTTTATTTGTTTTAAAGTATTGTAATGGCGTTCTGTACAAAAAGTGCACTTTAATTTAGTGTTGATTTGATATGTCATCTTAGTGACATGAGGCACAAAAAGTGCACTCATAGCTTGTTTTAAAATGTCTGACAATCTTGCACTTTCTGTTTTGAAATTAAATTAATGTTTGTGCCACTGCTTAATAACTGTTTAATAAATACAGTTTTGGTAAATTGACTTAGTTGTGATTTCCCTCTCTGCATGAAAGTTTAAAATGAGCATATATTAATGCAGTATGAACAAGAATGTTATAATGTAGACACATAGAATCATCATACTGGTGTGATTATATGCATAAAGTGTTCATTCAAGGCAAAATGTCGAGATATATATCGTGTATTGTGACATGGCCTAAAAATATCGAGATATTAAAAAAAGGCCATATCGCCCAGCCCTAATTGAGACATTTCTCAAGGTACCCCTTTAAGTCCTCTCCATTTTGGCTGTTAACATTTTTTTTTCGTAATGTGATTTATGTAGTATGTTTACTTCAGATGCAGTCAGTATTTATTTGTTAAACGTCTGTAGCTATATGAGTAGTGTTTCTCAAGGTTCCATGTTTTCATCATTTGGGCTATTCAACTGGTGGCCCATGAGTCCTGTTCAAAAAACTTGTGGGAGACTCACAATGTTGTAGAAGATTCTTAAATATATATAGTATAGTGCAGGGCTATATTCGTATACGTTTGGGCCAATAATCCAGCCCGAGAATGACACTATATATATATAGACATAATATAATATATCTGTATATATATTATTCTGTACACATATTGTATATATTTGTATATATGTTAGATTTTTTATCGCTATATTAGTCTATTTATACCTGCATTGTCCTTTCCATCGTTACACTTTCCATCATTGTAACTGAGCTACTGTGTTGAACAATTTCCCTTGTGGATCATTAAAGTTTGTCTAAGTCTAAGTCTAAGTCTAACACATTAAACCCCCATGAGTCCTGTTCAAAAAACTTGTGGGAGACTCACAATGTTGTAGAAGATTCTTAAAAAACACTTAAGTGCTGTCATATAGATGATCTCTGATTAGCTTTTTTGCAGTATGTCTTTAAAAACAGCAGAGCGCTCCTGTAACTCTTAACAAAATAATGTCAACTTTAAAGGATGCTGGTTCTCAGGAAGATGCAAAATAAGACTAATAGTGAAGGGAGAAGTCCAGCTCCTGGTTCTTAACTTTCTGAACATGTGGCCCCCCAAAACCACTTGGTTGAATATCCCTGGTATAGTGCTAATACATCTTTTGTTAGACGTTCAATGGAAATTGCCTGTTTTTCTGGTTAATAATCCCCTGTTGTTACCATGTGTGCCTCTTGTGTGTATTTAGATGTTGGGCTTGTGGAGATGTGTAGCCAGACTTTTTGCAGGAGTGGACAGACTGCGGCAAAAGTATCGTAGAGACACACACAAACGCACACATACATCTTCTCTGCACTCCTGGGGGAGGATCCATTCCGTCCCAACCACGCACCATCGCCCGAGGGGCAGAGTGACCGACCGCTCAAGCAGTGCCTCACACACACACGCACACACACACACATTAACACACACACACATTGCCAATTGATTAGAGAATACCAAATGGACTGAACGCCTTGTGATTAGTAGCAAAGCTGCAGCGCTCGCCAAACAAAGAGCAGTTAACATTTTAAAGTAAAACAGTCTTGTTCAAAGTCTATATTAGGACGGACGTCTTTATATCTTTGCCTTTATTGACGTCGCCTAGTTGCGGGCCTTCTTACGCCTGACACCTTCACAACCCTCTGATATGCTCCACTTCATGTTACGAGCCATCACATGCCACCTCATCACGGTATGTGTGTGTGTGTGCGTGCGTGCGTGCGTGCGTGTGTGCGTGCGTGGGTGCGTGCGTGCGTGCGTGTGCGTGTGTGTGTGTGTGTGTGTGTGTGTGTGTGTGTGTGTGTGTGTGTGTGTGTGTGTGTGTGTGTGAATGTTTTGCAGACGAGAGAAAGTGTGAAGAATGAAGAAGAGAGCACGAGCACGGAGGGAGAGTTTACGCATTTAGCCAGAGTTTGTTAATAATTTATGTGTCACAGGTTTGCAAAATTGCCTCACGCTCCCGTCTTCCTCTCTCCCTCTGGCTTTCCTCTTCACCCCCCCCCCCTCCCCCCCAACACCACCACCACCGTCATCATCACCTCCCCCTTAGTGTGGGCTACCTCGCCGTCTCAATCTTTCCCCAAACGCAGCACTCAGTCTGCTGTTGTGTGCTTTTAGGGAAGATGAAATGCTACAATGCACACACCAGCACCACCCAGCCTCCGTGCCCACATGCCTCCATCTTCATGACCACCAACGCTGGCAGGCCCGGTGACAGCACGTTGCAATAACAGCAGGAGAACGTCACGCTCGTGGCGAAATTTGACACCGCCGTCGTGAAAGCGCTATAAAAACGCAGTTCGGAAATGAGGAGATGCTAAAAACTACACCCCCCCCCCCTCCCACACCATCCCTTCTCTCTCCACCATTACGAGTGACACTGTGGTCTCCGCCTGGCTCCATCTTGACGCCGCAGTGCCCGTCACGATGCCAGACATGGAGCGCTTTAGGGTGCTGGACTGCGCAGGCGGCAGGTGATACGGATTTCAATAAAAGGGATTATAGATGCAGCGACGGCAGGCCAGGGAGGAAACTCAACACATTGGCGGCAAAAAGAAGATAGAATAACATGCTCCAGTATTGCAACTTGAACAGACTCAAATTATATATCACTGAACAGACTTGTTTACTCTATATATATCAAACTATCTATTTGGTACAGTAATGCAAACGTCTTTTCACGTGAACACTTACACATTTTGGCCCCCTTCTAGTTGTGATCGAAATAGTTTGGAAGACAAGCTAACAAGCTTCTAAAATAGACCTTTTTAATTGTTAAAATAGTCGTTGACTTATGGCCAATTAGTTGCTAAGTCCCTGCAAAGACATCTTGCTTGACAGCGGCCATGTTTTTCAACCTATCTTCCATCCATACATTTTCTACCGCTTTGTTCCTTTCGGGGTTGCGGGGGGTCTGGAGCCTATCCCAGTTGCACACGGGCGGAAGGCATTACTCACATTTTACAGTCAGTCAAATGTCATGTTGGTTACAGTAGGTGTTTTGCAAAGCACGTTGACGTTTGCCGCGTTCGAGCGTTTGGGACCTTTGGGGCGTCGTGGCTCAGATGGTGGAGTGGCCATCCCTTGAGTGTTTTTGGCAGGAATTCAGTTTCCACCATCCTAGTTACTCTTATTGTGTACTTGGAAAAGATACTTCGCCTACCTTGCTCATGCTGGTGTATTAATGTGAATGAATGTTTGGAGGTAGTCGGAGAGGCCATAGGCGCTAATTCACAGCCATGTTTGTCAGTCTACCCCAGGGCAACTGTGGCCACGAATGTAGCTTACCAGTATCAATAAGTTAATGTAGAGTGAAGAAATGGTAGGTTTTCACTGTAAAGTGCATAAACTGTCTAGAAAAATGCTATATAAATATATTCTCTTATTATCAATGTGACAAATATCAAGTCAATTTGACTTATGGGTTCACTTCAAACTTTGGGGTTTTATCAAATCTTCCCCCTTTTGTATCTTAACAAATGCATACAGTCATGTGACACAATTAGGTCTCAAGTTTGCTTTCTTTGTTCTGATTCAGAAACATTAAGTGCTTCCAAGCATAGCAAAATACAGTGTCATACAGTAGAAAGCCATGTGACATTTTTTCTTCTTCCTATTGGTCAGTGGTAAGCACACATTCCTGTTTACATTTGGAAGTACAATGATACTTTAACTTAAGTGTGCCCCAACTTAAGAATGTTTTGAGATAAGAGCTGTTGCTTGGCTAATTGTTATGCTTTCCTTGCTTTACTTGTCTTCCTTAATGCTTCCTCTAAAAGGAGCTGCTTGGAATTTGCCCCATTTGTGACGTTTTTTTCTCCATAAGTGACGTCAGAGCTTTACGCGAATCCGCCATTGTAGTCCGACGCTGTAGTCAATAAGTTCCTTCTTTTTCTCTATTCTTTTGTGTCTTGCCATTTCTAATATAAAGTAGCGTATAGTTCTAACTTATATCTGTCAGTATAGACTCAATATAGAAGTGCTAAAAACTACAACATGGCTGATGGGGGTGAAGACGATAGTTGAAGTGGAGGCCCGTAAACAAGACCGCCTAGAAAATGGCGCTTTCTGAAGAGATTGTCAGAAAAAGGCTTGAATTATGGCCTGCAAAACAAAATCTATGCAACATGTTTACCGAATAACCACATTGTGGATCACAAGGAAGTGTTTTAAATGTAGAAAAAAAAAAATCAAACTTGGAAAAAGTCAGACATATTTAGTCCATCTCTAGGGTTACTGCCATTGTTGTGTGGCAAATATCTTACTTGGTAGTTTCCAACATATAAGATCATTATTTGCTCATTAACTATTAATCGATTTAAACTGTTATACAAACATCGGGTCTGGTTAAAATATAGAGATGAGGGTCTTTAATTTGATTTTATGTTGTACTCTGTCTCATAGTGTTAACATGTGCTCAATGCATTGTTGTTATATTGTCTATTACCATTGTTGGTATATTGTCTATTACCATTATTGGTATATTATCTATTACCATTGTTGGTATTTTGTCCCTTACCATTGTTGGTATTGTTCATTCTTCCTCCATTGTTGCTACAAATTATTGTTACAGTGTAATAATTATTGTTACCTGTGGTAATGCCACCATGATACAACATTTGTAACAGTACAACAAAGTAACAATGAAGCTCAATGTATTAATCACTGAATGGAGAACTAGGGGTGGGATTAAATAAATTATCTTCTTCTCACTCCCTTTCAGGCAAAACTGGATCATCATGCTTACATACTGTTCATTACCTTTTGCATTATATTGATTAATACTTTGTACTTTTTTGTGTCATTGCCTGAAATAAATGAAATAAACTAAGCTTGAGTGTAAAACACATTTAGGCCAAGACACAACAGCACAAAAAAAAAAATCCATGTAAACTTCCTAAATTGCGTTAAGTTAGTGTGTTGGCAGTTGCTGGAGAGACGGCCATATGTTGACCTGTTCAGGACTGTAGAGACATAATGGGGCCAGAAAACAAGCATGCATTAGATATACAGACAAATCTAGAACACACATCTTGGTTTCTCATTCATTCAGGCATTATAGACTGCATCAATTATTTTTTTTAATAGTTTTTTTCTAAATACAACATTACAACAAAACCACTCTGCATGACAAGGTACATCAAATCCCCCAAAGTGTCCGCCAAAGATAAATTATGTTGTGATACATGAGTGCTACTTCCTGCAAGGGGGCCTGAAAGGAGACTATAGGACAATAAAAAGTGGTTGATGGTGTTGGCAAGAGCAGAAAGGGAGAACCCTTGAATCTTTTCCTGTGTGAGTCAGTCAATGTTGGCAAGCGGTCTCTGCAGCCTTGTTGAGCCGATTCTTGGCTCACTTGGGGGGATTACTTTTTATGTCCTCTCCTAAATGCATGCTTGATGATATCCATGAGCTTGTGTGGCTTAGTTCCATTGTATGACACAACAGTGATGAAATATAGCCTTTTAGTACAGTAATTTGTATTACTATGTCCTTTTTTAATTTACGATAAACAGTTTGTCGTCAAAGGTCACTTGTAACTCCCCTTTACGGAGATTGACTCCCCAGTTTTAATAATGCTACAGTGCCCTAATCATTTTCAGGGTCTATCGCACGGAAGTGACATGTCCCAAGGGTCTTTCCGAATGGCTTCAAGGCTATCCTACTTATTTCTGACACCATTCATCACTGAACTCTTAAACTATTTGAATCTATTGGGTTGAAAAGCCTGTACACTGACCACAACACCAAAGGCAAGCATGTAGCCAGATAGTTCATACTCCAATCTACTGTCTTCCAATTCTGGAGGTAGGCCCGAGAACCACTTAAAAGACCCATAACTTTCAGATGACTAAAAGCTCACTAAAAAAATCCTCTTAATGTATTTGTTGCTCTGCGATGAGGTGGCGACTTGTCCAGGGTGTACCCCGCCTTCCGCCCGATTGTAGCTGAGATAGGCTTCAGCGCCCCCGCTACCCCAAAGGGAATAAGCAGTAGAAAATGGATGGATGGATAGATATTTGTTGCTCCTAAAAATTAATTTGGCAGTTTTTTCCTATAATATCTATTCTTTTTTGAGTAATCGACCGATAACTAACTGTATTTGACACGCCCCCTTTTAATTGCCAGACTTGTCATGATTGCTTCAAAACCAATATGGTTAACATTATGAGTTAAAAAGAAACATAAAATAATCGTCATTTGCGGATTGCCCTGCTCTTCCATCTCCTTTTCCATAAATGTCAGAGCCTGTTTCCTCATGCTCGTTCAGCATTCCATCAGTAGAAGAGGATACAAAATACAATACTAGTAGTTTACCTTCTTTCTCGCTTGTTTTTAAGCGCCAAGTCTTCACTTCTTTCTGCATTTTTCCGCAGGTTCTCATTCTCTCTGACTACTGATTTTCATTATCACATTTGGTTTAAATTTTTTAAATTTTTTACATCCAAATTCTGACTAAAACCCTTCTTTTTCGAAGTCAGAATTATTATAATGATCAGTGCAAACTACATTCCTCTTGTTCATCACATTTTGCATGAGTCAACTAAACTGGAGAGGTCCATACTTTCCTCATATTCCCATTATTTGGACATGTATGCAAGCTGACCTTGCATACATTGTATTGCTAAAACCCTGCAACAATGCATCTGGCAGACATAATCGATATTTCCTTCAAATTATGTGTGAAAATAACGGGATTGGGGATGAAGATTTTACCAAAACACATACTGATATGAAATAAAATTGCCTCCAGTCTTCTGCAGGGGACATCAGCAGGCTGATGCAGGCGCGCCCACATTTGGAGCTAAAAGTGGGAGTTCCAAAATGTGCTGAAACTCATGAAAAACAGGCCTAAAATCACTACTGTGTCTATTTTGGGGTGAATTTTACCTGTAGACATCTTTTTTAGATCCAAAACTGTGAAATAAGTGCCAATGTTGTCAACATTTAAGGGGCCCTTTAAAGGGGAACTGCAACTATATTACAGTATCTATAAAGTATTAGCCCACATCACATGTTTTTTTTGTACACAGCTAGCCAGACAGCGTATGTACTGTAGTTATAATAACACACATGATGTGCTGTGTGTATCATGATCAATATAAAGTGTGACTCACTCGATGGACAGTTGTCTGTTTAGTCCCGCTGACCTGGGAAGTTTTTTCCGGTTAATTATGGGTAAGCACCAATTTCTGTTGAAATAGCTTGGCTTCAAGTTTCACATTTTGCATCTTTGATTCACTTTCACCTCACTCTCTCTGCTTTCGTCTGCTCCAACGTCTCACTCTTCCTTCGTACTGGCTTCTAGAATCAATCAATCAATCATTCAAACAAACTTTATTTATAAAGCGCTTTTCATACATAAAAGAAATGCAACGCAAACTGCTTTGCAAAGTTAAAAACAATACCCCGATGACCCAGATCCCCCATTATCACATACGTACGCACGCACTCAAGTACCAAACACAAACACACACACACCCATATACACACATATGCAACTATATGAACACATGAATGCATGGCTGAGTACAGAGGAGACATGTGAGTAAACACTATCACAGGACCCATCTGCACCAGGAGGTCATCAGACCATGGCCTCCAGGACACATACAAAGCGCCCCCCACAGCACGGCCAATAACCCCTGAGGCAGATGGCTCTCTCTGAGGAACGTTGCAAAGTAAAAATAATAAAACCTGTAAAATACTAAGAAGCATGTGTAGAGATAAAGGATAAAATACAAGTAAGATTCAAGATTCAAGATTGTTTATTGTCATATGCACAGTTAAACAGACTTTTTTGCCGTACAATGAAAATCTTACTTTGCTAGTCCACCCTTCAACAAGTCACTTGGTACTTAGCTAAAGATAAAAATAAAAAATAAAAATGCATATACAAGGCACAGTAAGTAACATAACATTATTGCACATTCTGATTGACAGTCAACAGTATAAATATGGAGGTGACATTTGGTCACAGCAGCAGTTAAAGTGTCTTTAGTGATCAAAGGTGAAAAGTGTCTACAGTGATGGTTCACAGTTCGGGGTGGTTATGGTAGTAAGACATGAAGATAAAATACAATAAAAAAGATAAACATAAAATTAATATACAGTAAATATATAATAAATAAATAGAACTAAATAAAATATTGCGTAACTAATAAGACAAAAAGTAAAGTACTAATGACTTCAATCAATCAATCAATCAATCAATGTTTATTTATATAGCCCTAAATTACAAGTGTCTCAAAGGGCTGCACAAGCCACAACGACATCCTCGGTACAGAGCCCACATAAGGGCAAGGAAAAACTCACCCCAGTGGGACGTCGATGTGAATGACCATGAGAAACCTTTCATATGTGGTATAAAACTAAGGTCAGAGTCGAAAAGGACGCCCAGATTTTTCACTTTTAGTGACGAAGTTAAAGACAATGATTTTAATTTTTATATGCGTTTCTCTCTCAGGGCCTCAGGCCAATGACTAAAACTTCAGTCTTGTTCTGGTTAAGCTGTAAAAAGTTATCTGCCATCCAGGACTTAATATCTGAAATGCAATTAAAAAATAGTATCAATTGTTCTTGTGTCATCAGGGGGCATGGAAATATACAATTGTGTGTCGTCAGCATAACTTTGGAAATTAATTCCATGGCTCCTAATGACACTGCAAAGTGGAATCATGTAAATATTAAAAAGAATAGGACCTAACATTGATCCTTGAGGCACACCACATTGAGGAGCATGTATCCATACTTACCAAGAATTTTCTGTCTAAGAGATAAGAAGTGAACCATTTGTGAACAGTACCAAAGAGGCCCACCAGGTGTTTCAGTCTATTTAAAGGCCTACTGAAATGAATTGTTTGTATTTAAACGGGGATAGCAGATCCATTCTATGTGTCATACTTGATCATTTCGCGATATTGCCATATTTTTGCTGAAAGGATTTAGTAGAGAACATCGACGATAAGGTTGCAACTTTTGGTCGCTGATAAAAAAAGCCTTGCCTGTACCGGAAGTAGCGTGACGTCAACGATTGAAAGGCTCCTCACATTTCCCTATTGTTTTCAATGCAGCTAGAGCGATTCAGACCGAGAAAGCGACGATTACCCCATTAATTTGAGCGAGGATGAAAGATTCGTGGATGAGGAACGTTAGAGTGAAGGACTAGAATGCAGTGCAGGACATATCTTTTTTCGCTCTGACCGTAACTTAGGTACAAGCTGGCTCATTGGATTCCGCACTCTCTCCTTTTTCTATTGTGGATCACGGATTTGTATTTTAAACCACCTCGGATACTATATCCTCTTGAAAATGAGAGTCGATTACGCGAAATGGACATTCACAGTGACTTTTATCTCCACGACAATACATCGGCGAAACACTTTAGCTACGGAGCTAACATGATAGCATCGTGCTTAACTGCATATAGAAACAAAATAAATAAGCCCCGGACTGGAAGGATAATCAGAAGATCTACAATACTATTAAACCATGGACCTGTAAATACACGGTTAATGCTTTCCAGCCTGGCGAAGGTTAACAATGCTGTTGCTAACGACGCCATTGAAGATAACTTAGCAACCGGACCTCACAGAGCTATGCTAATAACATTAGCTATCCACCTACGCCAGCCAGCCCTCATCTGCTCATTAACACCCGTACTCACCTGCGTTCCAGCGATCGACGGTGCGACGAAGGACTTCACCCGATCACAGATGCGGTCGGCGGCCCGGAGACGGAGGAAGTTAAGGTGAGTTCGGCGGCTAGCGCGTCTGCTATCCATCTCAAAGTCCTCCTGGTTGTGTTGCTGTAGTCCGCCGCTAATACACCGATCCCACCTACAACTTTCTTCTTTGCAGTCTTCATTGTTCATTAAACAAATTGCAAAAGATTCACCAACACAGATGTCCAGAATACTGTGGAATTTTTGTTTTTTGTATAGGATTCAATGTGTCCGCATACTTCCGTTTCAACGATTGACGTCACGCGCATACGTCATCATACATAGACATTTTCAACCGGAAGTTTAGCGGGAAATTTAAAATTGCACTTTATAAATTAACCCGGCCGTATTGGCATGTGTTGCAATGTTAAGATTTCATCATTGATATATAAACTATCAGACTGCGTGGTCGGTAGTAGTGGGTTTCGTAGGCCTTTAAAACTATGATGTGAGCAGTAGTTCACCCTCCATGATTTCAGATTCAACCAGATAAAGTTGTGAATCCTTATTTGTCCAAAAAATAGTCGTGTTTGTTGTTTGTTACCGAATCTGCCATGAGTAGAACACACTCGCATGTTTTTATCGGAAAGAAGATGTTGCCAGAAGTCGGAAATGGATGGAAATAAATGTACCGAGGAATTAGTTCCGGCAATCATTAAAATAACCAAATTACGGTAAATATTGTACATATTCCATATTGTTATGAATATGTCTGTTACTACACTACATATATACTTGCAGTGTGTGTATATAAAATGGTAATGGGGGGTTTTGAAGTTGTTTTAGAGGGCTTTGAAGGCTACAACGTTGACTCCCATTAGCGGCACCTTTCAAGCGTTTTTTATCATAAAAAAACAAAAACAAAAAAAGACGCGTGTTCTTGTCTCTAGGCAAAATTTCAAAAAAAGGCAGTTCCCCTTTAGACTAGTGCTCTATCCATCCATTGGATCTAAAGCACTCTGGTCATTTCTCCCAAAGGTCCTTTCACTTTGGCACGTCACACACATCTTTAGTGTAGTCCCCTTAGCATAGTTTAAAACCTGGTCAAAGGCGTGGTAGCCTAATTGTGCAGACACTACCTAAGGTGGGTCATGCCCCACGTAGATGCGCTATTCTACAGTAGTTATCCTAGATACGTACACAACTTCAGGGTCTACCGCAAAGCGGTCGCCTCCTGCAATTGTCCTTCCAACTGGGCTCTGATCCCATATCTGATGCTATTTTTTCATGGAACTAACTTCTTCGTCATGGTATTAAAGGCCTACTGAAATGATTTTTTTTTATTTAAACGGGAATAGCAGATCCATTCTATGTGTCATACTTGATCATTTCGCGATATTGCCATATTTTTGCTGAAAGGATTTAGTAGAGAAAATCGACGATAAAGTTCGCAACTTTTGCTCGCTGATAAAAAAAAGCCTTGCCTGTGCCGGAAGTAGCGTGACGTCACAGGAGCTAGGATTCCTCACAATTCCCCGTTGTTTACAATGGAGCGAGAGAGATTCGGACCGAGAAAGTGATGATTACCCCATTAATTTGAGCGAGGATGAAAGATTCGTAGATGAGGAACGTTACAGTGAATGACTTGAGAGGCAGCGATGGACGTATCTTTTTTCACTCTGACCGTAACTTAGGTACAAGCTGGCTCATTGGATTCCACACTCTCCTTTTTCTATTGTAGATCACAGATTTGTATTTTAAACCACCTCGGATACTATATCCTCTTGAAAATGAGAGTCGAGAACGCGAAATGGACATTCAGTGCCTTTTAACTCCACGACAATACATCGGCGAAATGCTTTAGCTACGAGCTAACGTGATAGCATCTTGCTTTAACTGCATATAGAAACAAAAGAAATAAACCCCTGACTGGAAGTATAGATAGACAATCAACAATACTATTAAACCGTGGACATGTAAATACACGGTTAATGCTTTCCAGGCTGGCGAAGGTTAACAATGCTGTGCTAACGACGCCATTGAAGCTAACTTAGCAACCGGACTGCACAGAGCTATGCTAAAAACATTAGCTCTCCACCTACGCCAGCCAGCCCTCTTTTGCTCATCAACACCCGTGCTCACCTGCGTTCCAGCGATCGGCAGAAGGACGAAGGACTTCACCCGATGCGTTTGGCGGCCCGGAGACGTAGGAAGTCAAGGTGAAGTCTGCGGCTAGCGCGGCTAGCGCGGCTAGCGCGGCTAGCGCGGCTAGCGCGGCTAGCGCGGCTAGCGCTCCAACAAAGTCCTCCTGGTTGTGTTGCTGTAGTCCGCTGCTAATACACCGATCCCACCTACAACTGTCTTCTTTGCAGCCTTCATTGTTCATTAAAAAAATTGCAAAAGATGTCCAGAATACTGTGGAATTATGAAATTAAAACAGAGCTTTTTGTATAGGATTCTACGGGGTACCATAACTTCCGTTACTCGGACTTCGTCACGCGCATACGTCATCATACCGCAATGTTTCAGCCGGATATTTCCCGGGAATTTTAAAATGTCACTTTATAAGTTAACCCGGCCGTATTGGCATGTGTTGCAATGTTAAGATTTCATCATTGATGTATAAACTATCAGACTGCGTGGTCGGTAGTAGTGGCTTTCAGTAGGCCTTTAAGGGCACCAACATGGTAGTGACACCATGCACCATTTTCACGCCCAGCCCCGGTGTTGTAAACAGGTAACTCCCACTCCTGACAATATTTGTGCCCAATTTCTGAAGAATACCATATTTAACCCGGATCCGAACCAAGTCTATTTTTTGCTATTGGGTCGTATAGTAGTAAAAACAACTCCTCAATTTGTATTTGATTTTTTACATTTGGGTTTGTTTTGCACTTCAGTCTGTACTGAGTGTAATTGTCGTTACACTATACCAGGGGTCGGCAACCTTCAGCATACAAAGAGCCATTGGAGCCCATTTCCCCCCAAATAAAACCCACCTAGAGCCACGAACTCTGTTAGATTCCTAAAATGGCGATAACACCACTTATAGTTTCCTTACACTTGTGCTATAGGACTTATGAAAATAAACACTTATCTGATGTATTTCTGGGTATAACAAAGCAAATCATCAAATTATTTTGAACATTAGAAAAAAAATACACTGTCCCTTCCCTTATTAATGAATAAAAAAATAAAAATCAACTCATTCCAATGTTCTGAAGGCATACGACTGCGGCATATTCATTTGACTAAAAATTTAAAACAACTACCTAGTCATCAATAAAAACAGCAAATTAATAAAAATGTAAATATATAAAATGTTTCTTATTTTTGATCTGTCCATTGCTAGGGGTTGACCGCTAAAAACAATACAATTGCATGGCAGCAAGAGATGTCGCATAAGGGCTGTGACATACATTTCCATCGACAATATATTAAAATGTGTTTTATTTTCATATGACAAGATCTCAGAACTCTCCAAAATAACTGTTGAATTAAAATAAACGAAATAAAATGAAATATAATAAATCAAGTAACCATTATTTGTTGACATTCGGTTTCAAAGCCAAAGGGAGCCACGGCGGAGGCATGAAAGAGCCGCATGCGGCTCCGGAGCCGCGGGTTGCCGACCCCTGCACTATACAGTACTGCAGCATTGCTAAAACAACACACTCGCTGTTGAGCCTGGAGGTCATTCCGTTTGGTAGGTGTTGGAGATGGAGGTAATGACCAAAGAAGTTAGATTTAGCTAAGCTACGAGAGGAAAGCAATGTGTTGAGTGTGAGCTGAAAGCAGCATTGCCTGGAGGTAGGTGTGTGTGTGTGTGTTGGGGGTGTGTGACTGCACCGAGCTTTACAATCCATTACGAGCGACCACAGGCAGCCAATAGATAGACGCTGAGGAAGCAGCAAGCATCCGAGTGTGTCGTCAGCTTGCTTCATGAAACGTAGCCGCGGCTTTGCGGATCATCAACGTGTGCGCTTGCCTCAACATGCCGCGGATTTATCACCTTTTCCATAAAACGCACTCAATGAGCCTTTGTTTTTTAGACTTTTTTTTTCTTTCGTACACCCACACTTCAGCTAAATGAAAGTGAAACTAGACTCAATGTTGCGTCTGTTTTACATCCACATTTTCACACTTCTCAAATAAATATGACAAAGTATGTAAGTCGGTAAGGTAGCCAGCCGGCCCACACACTCTGAATAGGATAGTACATTTCTGAAATTCAACGACAAACTCTGCATTGAGGGACAAAAACATAGTTTGGTTGAATTAATAATTAATTAAAAACCTTTACAGAAGCATTTTTCACTCCGTGTCATACTGCAGAAAGTTTTAGATTGGCTTTTCAGGTTGCATACTGCAACGTTTTAGCCTAATAAATAGACTCCTTTAAAGGGAAACTGCACTTTTTTTGGAATTTTGCGTATCGTTCACAATCATTATGAAAGACATGACAACGGATGAATTTTTTTAATGCATTCTAAATATTAAATACATTCGATCAAAAGTCTGCTTACAATGGAACCGTTCAAATTGGGCCTATAGAGCCCCTAAAAAAAACCTCCAAACACCTCCATTAAGGTTTTACATACATAATGTAAGTATATATGTAGTAACGGGCACATTTTTATTAGACATTTAATATTTATGTATTTTGATCATTTTAAGCCTACGCGGCACATTAATTTAAAAAACGCATCACGTTTGCTTTTTTTTCTTCATCACTGATTATTACTCACTGCAGACTTTATGAGAGCCATCAAACATAATAAAACATCACTTACTGTACAATGTCTGCTGTCATTAGGATGCCGACTGCTAGGATGTTCATATATTCCCATTTAGATGAAGAATGTCTTTCAGGTGAGATGCATGATTTATGATCTACAATAAACTTACAGGCAGTAAAGCAGTGAGAAAGCAGCAGACCACTGGATGATGTAAACATAGGCACACAAGCTTGTGATCACGGCACCGCTGTGGTAAATGGTAAAAGGGTTATACTTGTATAGCGCTTTTCTACCCTCAAGGCACTCAAAGCACTTTGACACTATTTCCACATTCACCCATTCATACACACACTGATAGCGGGATCTGCCATGCAAGGCCCTAACTACGACCCATCAGGAGCAAGGGTGAAGTGTCTTTGCCCAAGGACACAACGGACGTGACTATAGTGGAAGCCGGAGATCAAACCAGGCACGGCCCGCTCTCCCAACCAAGCGTTTATAATAACAATATCACTAACACTTGGTGAATATTCAAGTAACAAAATGTAAATGGAGTATTGTTGGTGGTTTTTGAACGGTTATTTATCGTATTATATGGCCGGAATAGGGCAGATTCCATTGGTTCCGCTGTAAGCAGACTTTTATTTACTTTTATTTCATATTTAGAATGCATTAAAAAAAATCAATCCGCCATCATGTCTTTCATAATGATTGTGAACGATAGGCAACATTCCAAAAAAGTGAAGTTCCCTTTTAACATGTAAAATAATAATCTGTGCCATTTGTTAATAAAACATGGGGTTTTTAAAATCATTTGTTCAGCCTTTTTGTGTGGTGTGTCTTCAAAAGCTAGCGTGTTTTTATTTAAACCTGCAAATTGATTACTGCAAATAGACTTTTTTGCACCGTGTAGCGCACTGTTGTAATCTGAGCTCCTTTGTTACTGTGATGTGAATAACACCTACCACGTTTCATAAAACATTGTTTGTAAGTTTTATCACCTAATTAGTAGAGCAAAAGTGTTTTAAACTTAGCAATGGATACCGATAGGTCATAAAGTAGCAGTAATATAGTACCAAGTACCACAACAGTTTTTTCCCCTCGGCCATCAGGCAATATGAACAATAACTCCTAACAGTAGCTCCTTGAATTCTTTGAATTCCTTGAATTCCTTCTAAGTCTATCTGATAGCTCAGTTACAGCTCATTTTATTACCAAATATGTGTTATAAGTGTTTTATGTTGCACGATTGCACCAAGAAAAATTCCTAGTTTGTGAACCGTTCTCAAACAATGGCAATAAAACTATTCTGATTCTGATTCTGATTCTGATTCTGATTTATGAGCTCAATTTAATCTGTGCTCGGCCCTCCCAAAAGAGCACAAATCTAACATGTAACATAACTTTTAAAAAGAAAAAAATAACTTTTAGATAAGAAATTTTGTTTGAAAAAATACAATAGCATGTATAGGAATTGTTATTGCTGTTTATGTTGCACAAGGATGTCTTTGAGTGACGGACCAGAGATCATAGTTGACAGCAAGCTGTGTCTGTGTATCAAAGGTAATGTGCGATTGTGCAGTTTGTTGAGTGACAACGAGACAGAACGGACTGAAACACATTGAACACAGCATGGGCAGCTTCTTCGTATTTTCATGGATTTGTGGCTGTATGGTGCAGAAGCCAAGTGTTGTCCGCTTCTTCCTCTCGGCGCTTTTTTTTCGCACTTGCTTACTCCGTTGTAGTTGTTGAATGTCAGGATGAAAAAAAAAAACAACAACCTCGTAACTCAGATTTATGCTCACAACTTTAAGCATAACCAAAAGCCGAAATCACTTATGCAAAATGTGTGCTTGTGAAGTCTTAAAATGTTCAAAATAAAAAAATATATACAATTTTGAATTTAATTGAATTGATAGGCAGCTCGTATCTCAGAATACTCATAAATTGAGGATATTAGCTTTGGCCTACTTTGGCCGTGTAGATTAGATAACTCGCCTTCAAGTTAATTGTGTTTTAGCTGTGATCATCCCTCGCACTGTTATGTTTTTTTTCTCTTGTGTCAAAAGGGAAATGTGCTCATATTTATAATTTTGTCTGTCTCCCAGGTATAGACATGTAATTAGTTACAATGTATTGTTTTATGGCGGAAAATCCAACTTACTACTAGGCTTGGGCAGATATTACATTTTACTGGACAATATATTGTCCCACAAATTATTGCCAATAAACAATTTAATTAAAGACCAAATTAAGCGCTAATGTAATCACAATATTTAATAATGATGTACGGGGGGGCGGGGGGGGGGGGGGGGGGGGTAGGGGGGGGTGTATTTTGTAGCGTCCCGGAAGAGTTAGTGCTGCAAAGGGTTCTGGGTATTTGTTCTGTTGTGTTTATGTTGTTACGGTACAGATGTTCTCCCGAAATGTGTTTGTCATTCTTGTTTGGTGTGGATTCACAGTGTGGCATATATTTCTAACAGTGTTGAAGTTGTTTATACGGTCACCCTCAGTGTAACCTGTATCGCCGTTGATCAAGTATGCGTTGCATTCACGTGTGTGTGAGTACAGAAGCCACACATATCTTGTGAATGAGCCGGCACGTTGTTAGAATGGATGAAAAGCGGACGTGATGACAGCACGTAGAGGACGTTAAGGCAGTGCCTTTAAGGCACGCCCCCAAGACTGTGGTCTGGGTGGACTACGAGATATAATGACTGATGAACGCCTTCGTTCGATACTGAAGGTTGCCTCAGCTCAGAGCCTGAGCCCCGACATTAATGAACTAGCATCCAAGAAAAGATGCCAGTTATCTGGCTTGGGCACATCAGATTAGATCAGTGTGTTGCAAACTGAGCAGTTTAAAGTCCTGAATGGTTGGTTTATCATAGTTATTTTATTTAAAAATGTATTAGACTGTGGAAAAAGTTAATGTTGATATTTACCTCAGAAGGCTGCAAATAGAAAAGAGGCATTACATTGTTATTTATATTGTATTTGATATGCCATTGATATTTTCTAATTATTATTATTATTATTTGAAACTCGATTTGCATGTCACTATAAAGTTATATAAGCCTTGCTTGTTCAATATTCAATGCAAAACTTGTTGGGTCCCTATTAAAAGGTTAGTTTGTTCAACCTTGGCCCACGGCTTTGTTCAGTTTTATTTTGGCTCACTCTGTATTTGAGTTTGACACCCCGTGATGTAAGTGTTCCTTTCAAATGATATCATCTTTTTATTTTCATCAGTATTTTTGACCATTGTAATTGGAAGGTCATTTTTTTTGTTTTTCATTACGCTTTACTTCTGTTACTCTATGTAAAAACCTGCACTGCAACAACGTAATTTCCCCATTGTGGGATAAATAAAAGTATATCCTAACCTATCCAATAACTTTGAATTATCCTAACTAAGTGCCATGATCGCGCATGACAATTGCTATTACTTTATGGCAGTGGTTCTCAAACTTTTTTCACCGAGTACCACTTCAGAAAAACATGGCTCTCCAAGTACCCCCATAACGACTAACATTCAAATAAAGTAGCGCAGTAGGCCTAAGTAGTCATTAAGAACAAAGCATAAGTTGTATTTAATATGTGTATTTAATATTTGGACTACTGTAACATTACACACAGTTTGAACATTAACACTGTGTTTGAATATAGGAAAATAAGACACTGTACAATAATCAAGTGATTCTTTGGCGTACCACTAGATGGAGCCCGCGTACCAGTAGTTGTACTCGTACCACAGTTTGAGAATAACTGGTTTATAGTATTTTGTTTTATTTCCTATCTAGCACTCTTATTTGTATTTCCATATTCTGTTTGGCTCCTTTTGTCACTTTTTTCCTCTGTCTGGGCGCTGGCTTTCGCACCTGTCCCTGATTGGCAAACAGGAAAAACCTGTTCCTGGTTGGCAAACACTGGACCTGGGCCGGATCATTGCTTGACTTGTTTGCATCAATTCTTCTTTGCATCATTTTTTGCTTTGTTCCTCAACGTTTTGCTTTGTTTTGTAAATAAAACATGCACAGTTTTACTGATGTTTCTTGTGCCCTTCCCTGCTGCAGTATTTTGTTACATTTTACCTCATCTTTGCATCCTGGGGTTAAGCTTCAAGCAGTAGTGTGCCGTCAGGACCAGCAAGGCCTTCTCTGCTGGCCTAACATAACCAGAAATCATGATCATAATTAAAGATAAAAGTATCTTTTTATTTACTTTCCCTAAA
This sequence comes from Entelurus aequoreus, assembly GCF_033978785.1. NCBI lineage: Eukaryota > Metazoa > Chordata > Actinopteri > Syngnathiformes > Syngnathidae > Entelurus > Entelurus aequoreus. The sequence continues at coordinate 63,796,012 of NC_084735.1, read as the reverse complement.
TATCTAAAAGTATTCATATTGTCTTCACGTCATATTATGTGCCTACCAGCGCTGTTGTTTTTAGGTTATATAGTTTTTATCCAATCAGAATTCAGCTAGCTTATGTTGCCATGCTGTACCAAATCTGCCACAGGCCTTCAGATTTAGCAATGCGGGTGTCTGTGCGCTGTAAGTGAACGGGTACATACCAGAGGTGGGACCAAGTCATTGCTTTGCAAGTCACAAATAAGTCTCAAGTCTTTGCCCTCAAGTCTCGAGTCAAGTCCCGAGTCAAGACAGGCAAGTCCCGAGTCAAGTCCAAAGTCAAGACTGGAAAGTCTCAAGTCGAGTCCCAAGTCCTGCATTTTGAGTTTCGAGTCCTTTCAAGTCCTTTTAACCACAGACTAATATTTTTACACAGATTGTGTATGCTTTTAAAACGCTGTATGTATTTATTAAAACAAGTGCATTTGAAATTGCAGGAAAAAAAATAGTGCTGACATTGCAATTCATAATAGCACTATTAACAGTAATTTTAATAGTTTAAACAAATTTAAACATTTAACTCATTCCTTTACAGAATAAACACATTTGCAAAAACAAACATTAACATACTATTGGTTGTATTTTATGAAAATAACATTACCACAAAGTTGAGAAGGAGCAAAGATCTTCAATATTTGTATGTGAAAATCACAAATAAATCTTCTGGGGGAGGATGACGCCCCTACAGGGGTTTGGTTTACAAACTTTCAGCCCCACCTAAGACAAAATTCACCAGCCGCCACTGATTATGATGCATTCTCATTTTAGGCAAAATATAAGACAATACTTTCTTAACAGTATAATTGTAACCAGGAATAAGTCTTCAAGTAACAATATTCAAATACTAACATTGTTGGGTAAAACAGCATTTGGTTTTATTCTGAATGTAGTGAAACAAATTGGTGGTTTTAGCTGATATAAAGACTTTCAGGTGTTTATATATGTTTAAGTATTTGGCAGACGCTTTTATCCAAAGCGACATACATAAAAAATACATACATAACAATCACTGTAAACATGATCATTTAAGGGAAGAATGTAATACAAAATATCAATACAAAGTGTCAAGACAGAATAAACTATCTGCTGCTGCAGCAACAGAGATACAGTCTATAGGTCCCTAAGATATATAGATATCTAATGTATTCATACATTGTTTATGTAGGATATACGCATGTATATATAACCTAATCATATTGTTTCTTCAATTTAAAAATAGCTTACCGTTTTTTCCCCCTTCTCTGGGATTATATTCCCAGTTTTGATCTCGGACGTCTGGTCACTTATAGCGTATAAGAATATTATATTACTGTTAAGCAAACTATGAATAATAAAACTTGCCAAAACATGTGTCCGTTATCATAGCTACACGTATGACAAAAAACCGCGTGAAAATCAGTGGTATTCAGTGAGGTAAAATGAATTAAATGCGCTGACAGTTCATTGCTCCTGACAAATGATCACCACTCCAAGATGGCGGCCCCGCGTCTCGTCTGCGCCAGTAGGCAGTAGCGCTCGATGCTGCGTACCCTTAAAACATGTCTATGGTTATAACGTTAGCAGTGAGTTTACAGCCTCACTGATTTAACTACACAGCAAATAAAAGTCATGTTACTTAGCCAATAAACGTTATCTTACATTCAAAACGTACCCTTCTTTGGGCAACTTCAAATGTCGAACGAAGTTGGAAGTTGTTGCGTCTCCGTCTGTAATATTCGAACTGCGTGATTTGCATACGCAATTCGTTTTTTGTTGACCAAGTCGTAGTTTTTATACCCGAACGAAACCAACTTTGGCATAATTGTTTCTCTCTGCCACATTGTTTGACAACTCTTGTTCGGTGGTTGTCCTGCAATTTGATTGGATGAATGCTGTGTGATGAAAACAACGTATAACTAATTTGATTGGCTGTTGTACTGACAGCACACCAGCTGACAGGCAGCACACACGCTGATAGACAGACAGACACGTACAAAATGAAAGATACGGAGCGCTCCCAAATAACTTTTTAAGCTTTGGGTTTTGGGGAAAGTAGCAAGTCATGTCAAGTCAAAAGGCTCAAGTCCAAGTGAAGTCACAAGTCATTGATGTTAAAGTCTAAGTCGAGTTGCAAGTCTCTTTACATTTTGTCAAGTCGAGTCTAAAGTCATCAAATTCATGACTCGAGTCTGACTCGAGTCCAAGTCATGTGACTCGAGTCCACACCTCTGGTACATACAGTGATAGACAGTTGCAATAGCCAATCAGATCACGCGTTGTTGTCATAAGACCTTCTAGCTGACCTAAGGTAGATATATATTGTGATGCTATGAGCCAGGTAACATAAGAACGCCATTACCCAGCATGCCACAGTAGTGAAGAACATGCGCAGTAGCCCCGTTTAGGTTGTTGAATGTAGACATGCCGGCAGCGGGATGGCTCAGGGTGGAGGACAGAGTAAAACAACTTGCACTGAGCCAAGTCTATAAAATCCGCTACACCTCCCTGATACGAAGTACATGTCAAACTACTTCCTTAACGTAAATGACCGCCATAACCACAACACTATGGGGAGCTCCACTAACCACGTTAAACCCAGATTCTGATCTCACAAAGGTCTTAACTCATTCTCTTTCTATGCCACATCAATGTGGAATGCGCTCCCAACAGGTGTAAAAGAAAGGGCATCTCTATCCTCCTTCAAAACCGCAATAAAAGTACACCTCCAAGCAACTTCAACCCTAAACTAACACCCTCCCCGGATTGTTAATAATCAAATGTAAATAATCAAATGTGGATACTTTTTCTTATGCCTTCTGATCTCTCTCTCTCTCTCTCTCTCTCTCTCTCTCTCTTTCTCTCTCTCTCTCTCTCTCTCTCTCTCTCTCTCTCTCTCTCTCTCTCTCTCTGTCCACTACTTGCTGTACATATCCTACCAAGTCAGACCTACACTGTTTCAATGTCCAGTTCTCTGTTCTCAATTGTTGATGACTCTGAAGTGATGATGATAACCAAACCTACCCCCCCCTCCACATCCCACACCCCGGATTGTAAATAATGTAAATAATTAAATGTATATACCCTGATGATTATCTTGTGTGATGACTGTATTATGATGATAGTATATATCTGATAGTATATATTAGGGCTGTGAATCTTTGGGTGTCCCACGATTCGATTCAATATCGATTCTTGGGGTCACGATTCGATTCAAAATGGATTTTTTTTTCAATTCAACACGATTCTCGATTTCAAAAACGATTTTTTTCCCAATTCAAAACGATTCTCTATTCATTCAATACATAGGATTTCAGCAGGATCTACCCCAGTCTGCTAACATGCAAACAGAGTAGTAGATTTTTATAAAAAGCTTTTATAATTGTAAAGGACAATGTTTTATCAAATTATTGCAATAATGTAAATTTGTTTTAACTATTAAATGAACCAAAAATATGACTTATTTTATCTTTGTGAAAATATTGGACACAGTGTGTTGTCAAGCTTATGAGATGCGATGCAAGTGTAAGCCACTGTGACACTATTGTTCTTTTATTTTTATTTTTATAAATGTCTAATGATAATGTCAATAAGGGATTTTAAATCACTGCTATGTTGAAATTGTAACTAATATTGATACTGTTGTTGATAATATTCATTTTTGTTTCACTACTTTTGGTTTGTTCTGTGTCGTGTTTGTGTCTCCTCTCAATTGCTCTGTTTATTGCAGTTCTGAGTGTTGCTGGGTCGGGTTTGGTTTTGGAATTGGATTGCATTGTTATGGTATTGCTGTGTATTGTTTTGTTGGATTGATTAATTAAAAAATTCGAATCAATTTTTTCCCACACCCCTAGTATATATCTGTATCATGAACTTAAACAAGTTGAAAAACTTATTCGGGTGTTGCCATTTAGTGGTCAATTGTACGGAATATGTACTTCACTGTGCAACCTACTAATACAAGTCTCAATCAATCAATCAATCAATCAATTTTGATGAGCACGCTGTGGAGTAAACTGTAAGAAGTCAGCCAACACGCCTCGTCTGCATCTTTTATGATTAGACAAGACAACACATATATTTGCAAGGTCATTTTCAAGAAGGATATTTAAAGAGAAGCTACATCTTGTGACACCATGTCGGCCAACTCTGGAAGCTAGCTCAGCTGTCGATGAAATTTGAGTTCAGATATTTTATTTCTTAATTTTTTCACATTTAAAATGTTTTTTGCAATTTTAATTTTGACAGTACCACATAAGATATGTTTTAATTGCTGATGCGGGTTTATTGATTTTTAAATGTGCCAGAAAATAACCCGTTTTGTACAATGCCCAGTAGTGCATAAATGTGTTTCTTTATAGTATTTCTCCAGCAATGGTCATGTGGGGACATAAATGATGGTATTTTGAGAGGTAATCATTGAAGTCGGACATCACTGAAGGCCTAGGTGGGAAACGCACGGCCCACCACTGGCTTCAAGCTACACTTTTGCAGAATGTAACAATAAATAAACAATAAAAACAAAATTCTCTCTCAATTTTCGTTAGCAAAAATTTCACTTCAACAAATAATAAACATTTTGAAATCCAGTTTTTTCCACTCCATTCGTTTATTTTTGCTGTTGAATGAAACATGCACAGAGTGAACCCTCTGGCACACTGATTGGAAGCAACAGACGAAGACTAAAGACTAAAATTATGAAATTAACACTAATGTTACAGGTTTTTAGTGTCAGTCATGTCTGCACGGGCCAAAAATCCCCTAGAATAAAGCATGGGCTGTGCATCGTTTGCCACATCTGCTGTGTAACAGCCAGCTTTAACATTGCCGCCACGCTGGAGCAAAACGCTGCCTTTGCTGTGGTAATAAGAGAGTTAAAAGGTGGAACAGAGGAAGCGCGGCGGAGATGTGTGCCGTTGGGAGAAGGAGGGGGTGGTTTGGCGGGGCGTGAGGCTGCGTCAAAGCTCTGATTAGCGTCGACCACGCTCCGCTCTTATTGATTGGCACAGTGGAGACACTGGGCTGCCTTCCACCGCGCTCTAATGAGAAGCCCTGACCTCCACGAGTCAGCAAGGTCACCAAAGCCTACTGTAATTGCACTTTCCATAATGGCGTCAGTCACGCACGCACTCCAACCCCAGTAATGACAATTACCATAATGTCAGCTGGCTCCACGGGGGCCCTCCAATCATCCGTCACATCGGGAGACGAGATGTTAGTCAACTGCCGTTGCTAGTTCAAAGGCTGCAACAGCAATTTGTCTTTTACGCGTGCAAAATCCCATTCTGGTTTTGAACTCCTGGTAAACGGTACACGTCACGTATGGCATTGTTTTGTTGTCCCTTTCTTGTCCTTCTTGTATTTTTTTGGGACACGGTGTCTGATGTGATAATGAGAGAGCTGATTTAATTGCTCTATGTTCATCACTAATCTTTGGCAAGCAAAACACCTACTTAGCTGAGCTGTAAATTATACATTAGATTCACCTGCACACTAATGAGATCCAATGCAATAGCTGTGTTAAAAAAAAATACCTTAACGGAAATAACCAGCTCACTAGAGTGTAGACTTACTCTGCCACGGTTTGTCCGTTGGCACTAGGTACTTTCATATTCTTCAGTACTACCGGTACGGCTTCACGTAAAATCAAACTACGCCGTATCCTATTACCTTTGTTGCTCATGATGTCACGTCCAGTTGCAAACTAAACACTGGCTCAAACACTTGGCGAGGAAACAAGCTCTCAAGCAGCACTCATTGTTGCAACTTTCAATTAACCTGACTCTCGCCAGACCCTTGTAGTTTGCTGAGCTCCACACAAGGATCTGGGCTCCAAGGCATTGCAAACTATAATATAATATATTGGGAAGCCATATTCGAAATCAAAATGTCATTTATTGTCCAGTCGTATTCTGAGGCAGGGAGAATGATCCTATTGTGGCTGAAATTGCAAAAAGACATAAAAAAAAATGTGAACAGACATTAAAAAGTAAAGAGCTTTTTTTTTCATTGTTTATTTATTTGAAACCTATTCTTGAAATGTCATAGTATTTCACCGGTTTGGTACTTTTTCTTTTGTAAATTGTCTTTGTATGTAATCCCAGATATCCGACGCATTTCTAATACCCCTTTGTCGGTGTGGTTGTGTTTACAGCATGTACTGCACCTGAACACCCTTGTTTTGTCTACGGACAACAGGTTGAATAAAATCAATCCAAATGGCACTGAAACAAACTACTTACTGACATCTTACCGAGCAAACGTCTCAATGAAAAGGTTCTTTCATCAAGACAATGTCTTTGTCTTACAAAGAAGCCTTGCATCTTGTTGTTTTGACCAACGTCATGCTTGATTCACAAGACACATCAATGAGCTTGAAACCAGGTTTTAGAGCCAGTTTGGAATGGTCTTGAGCTAACAACATGTTAAGCCCCCACCGTCTTTGAGCGTTTAAAGCAGAATCAATGACTGAGAAGGAGGCGTGCGGCTGCATCGCCTCAGTAACGTCAGCCAGCAACAACAACAGCAGATAGAATTTTATGCAGCTTCAGCTTTAGACTGCAGGTCTGTTGTCAGTCTGTCATTTGCATGCTTACATTGGTCACCTGACAGCATGCATGACTGAGTGTGTCCTGCACGTGCTGTTACATCACCAGATGGACATTTTCAACCTTAATCTAGCCCCACCTACAGGTGAACTATGTTTTCACCTATACAGCAGATGCTTTAGTTGTAGTTAGCTGGAACCTTGAATAAGGATGTTGTGTTTTCACAAAAAAGCATGTGACCAACTTCACTAGATGTTATTGTAGTGGTTTGGCATGAACCAAGGAAACCCCTATTTTTTATGTTGGTGCAGTTTAGCAATTTTAGTTAACTTTCCTACTGTTACACTAGTGTGAAGAAAAGTGTTATAAAACTAAAATAAAGTAAAACTACTAATATACAACATAACTACCTCTAAATGGAGCACTAGACTCCACTCCACTTTTTTTCTCTTTTTTGGCTTGTCCGTGATTCATATTGCCGTGTAGAGCCCGACTCACTGTTATGTGAGTGATGTGATGTCACCCATTCTTGATATAAGTCGTACAACTTGTGGGACTTTGGATGATGGCGGTTCCATGTGGGACATATGTGAGGACAAAAAACAGCTAAACTTCAAATGCATTCAAAATGGTGTGCCAAAGTTTATGCCTTTTGGCGGAAAACGTAGACAGTCCGCTTCTGATTTACCGCTGTGTCTCTAATTTTCTCAGGTCGGTGTATTTAAGTGAGAGCTCGGGTCATAAAAAACAGCGAGCAAGGAAGAAAAAGTAAGGAACAAAAAAAAAGGGATGGTCTGGGTAGGAGGTAGCTAAATCAGTGCGAGCACAAAGAGGCAGGCGTCTGAGAGGTATTGACCCTCCATTGATCGCCAGAAACTGCGTGGCCATATTGACCAGATAGAGGAGAGACCCAGGGAGGCAGCGCACAGCTCCACGGCGGGTAGATGGAAGAAGGAGAAAAAACTGAGAAAAACAACCTTATACGCTGACCTTGTGGGCCATCGCTGTCCTCCAGCCCACACTGCTCAACCCCCCACCTCTCACGGCACATGGACCCGTGTATATGTGCGTGTGTAAGTGAGAGAGAGAGAGAGAAGAGAGGAGAGAGACCCCTGCAGAGAAGCACGCAGAAAGCTGGTTTTATCTCATCGAGGCCATTTCCTATCACGGCTTCACTGTAGCGCCAGTAAACATAGCAGTTAACAGCCCGAGAGGGCCTTGCAGTCTGTGCAGCCCAAAAAAAGACTTAAAGTTGGTTATACTGGACCTGTAAAGCACTCTAACAATTCACCAATTGTTACATGTTAAGTTGTCTCAAAATAGGTTATGATCTGTATACTCTTCAACACTTTTTCACACAATAGTATGGGACTTAAAAAGAGTCTCCTCTGTAACACTCACTCTGCAAGGTTGGCATTGTGTCAATCACTCATCATCAAAGATACAGTGCATCTGGAAAGTATTCACAGTGCTTCACTTTTTCCACATTTTTGTTATATTACAGCCATATTCCTAAATGGAATACATTCATTTGTGTCCTCAAAATTCTACTGACAATACCTCATAATGACAATGTGAAAAGATTTTTCATTTTGCAAATGTATTAAAAATTTCAAAAATTCTAAATCCCATGTAGATAAGTATTCATAGCCTTTGCTTAAAACTTTTTTTCAACAACCTCAAGTCTTTTTGAATACAATGCCATAAGCTTGGCACACCTTTCTTTAGGCAGTTTTGCCCATTCCTCTTTGCAGCACCTCTCAAGCTCCACCAGTTTGAATGAGAAGCTTTGGTTTTCATCCAGGATGTTTCTGTGCATTGCTGCACAGAGCTTTGGGAGGTGCTGCAAAGAGGAATGGGCAAAACTGCCCAAAGATAGGTGTGTTGAGTATTGAGCAAAGGTTGTGAATACTTACGAACGTGTGATATTTTTATTTTTTAGTAAATTTGCAAAAGTAAAAAAAAAAATCACTTTTCACATTGTCATTATGGGGTATAAGTACAATTGTGAAGACAAAAATGAATGTATTCCATTTTGGAATAAGGCTGTAACATAACAAAATGTGGCAAATGTAATGAGCTGGGAATACTTTCCAGGTGGAAAATTGAATTTTTAATGACGTTCTAAGAGTCGTATGTGTCCCTATACAGTAGATCCTGTATATGACCACCAAACATGAAAATACCATCTCCTTCACTTGTTCGCTCCAACGCTCAAATCATCGGGAAAACCTTCCCCATGAGCAAGGTTTATGCTTTGTTAAAAACAAAAAAAAGGCTTTGCTATACACCTTAAAATATGTTTTAAATTATTTTGATATATTTGTCATAATCCGTTGCCTGGATCATGTTTTGTTTAGTTCTGGTATTTCCTTAGTTCTTGATTTAGATCCATTTCAGCACCGTGGTTTGTTTCTTTGTTGCCAAGGCTGCTGATTATTGTCACCTGCCTCTGATTAGTGGTCCGGACGCTCACCTGCTCCTGGTCACTAATCAGAGAGCTATTTATTCGTGCCTCTCGTCACACTCTGCCTGGCTGTTTAGTTCGCTACACGCAACAGTTACGTTGGTTATCCTTACTTCTTGCTCCTGTGCTAAGCTTTTCTATAGCTTTACCATAGCGTTCCGTTCCATCGGCACCATTTTGTATTTTGGCTTTATTTTTGGAAATAAATCATCTCTCTCACCTGCACGCTGCTTCCGGATGTCCATCCGCATCTTGGGGAAATGACCAGCGCGTTACCATGAAACCCAGAAGTGACAATATTGATGTATGAAATTATTTATTTCATCCATCCATTTTCTACCGCTTGTCCCTCTCGGGGTCGCAGGGGGTGCTGGAGCCTATCTCAGCTGCATTCGGACGGAAGGGCGGTGTACACCCTGGACAAGTCGCCACCTCATCGCAGGGCCAACACAGATAGACAGACAACATTCACACTCACATTCACACACTCGGACCAATTTAGTGTTGCCAATCAGCCTATCCTAGGTGCATGTCTTTGGAGGTGGGAGGAAGCCGGAGTACCCGGAGGGAACCCACGCTGTCACAGGGAGAACATGCAAACTCTACACAGAAAGACCCTGAGCCCGGGGATCGAACCCAGGACCTTTGTATTGTGAGGCACATGCACTAACCCCTGTTCCAACAGGCTTATTTCATATTATGGTTATTGTGACCAAAATTATTACAGTTGTCGTCATCACAGCATTTTTTTTTAAAAACATGAATAAAACAAATAAACAGACACACAATATACTTTCCTTGGCAAAAGAAGCATTACATATTGTTCTAGCTTCCTAAAAACATATTATTTGATTGTTTAAATATGTTTATATTTTTAGAAGATGTTGTTTGTAATTTGGAAAAACGTTAATGTGACTTGTTTATGATAACTAGCATTTTCAGCCAGCTAGCAATTAGCGCACAAGCTGCTTCTCCAGGAAATGATCAGTACTTATCACAGGGATTTAAAAGAAATGTGGTAATCAATCACAGTTTTACGATAATTAAAAATTGAAATGGTTATACTAAACGTCGGGAGTAAATGTATATGTTGGTGATTGAAAAGTAAGTCCATTTTTAATATCATATTTTTAAGTATGTGTAATTTATTTCAAAAAAATATTATTTCTGAAATATAATTCTTAAAATAAATTTGACTGATTGAAATGTAATTACCAGACTACATGGAACTTATACAAAACATTCAGAAAACTAGTAGACTAATATAAATACATTATAAATATTTTAAAATAGGAAGTTACTTTTTAATACCCTGTACTATATTTATTATTTGCAGTAGAATAGTTGTATCTCTATACAGGAGTTACAGTACACACACACACATATATATATATATATATATATATATATATATATATATATATATATATATATATATATATATATATATATAAAATATATATATATCTATATATATATATATATATATATAGAGAGAGAGAGAGAGAGAGAGAGAGAGAGAGAGAGAGAGAGAGAGAGAGAGAGAGAGAGAGAGAGAGAGAGAGAGAGAGAGAGAGAGCGAGAGAGAGAGAGAGAGAGAGAGAGAGAGAGAGAGAGAGATGTCCGATGGCTTTTTTGCCGATATCCGATATTCCGATATTGTCCAACTCTTGATTACCGATTCTGATATCAACCGATACCGATATATACAGTTGTGGAATTAACACATTATTATGCCTAATTCTGTTGCGATGCCCCGATGGATGCATTAAACAATGTAACAAGGTTTTCCAAAATAAATCAACTCAAGTTATGGAAAAAAGTGCCAACATGGCACTGCCATATTTATTATTGAAGTCACAAAGTGCATTATTTTTTTTAACATGCCTCAAAACAGCAGCTTGGAATTTGGGACATTCTCTCCCTGAGATAATCTTGATACTCACTACAACTATGGGAAATACTATACTTTGACTTTCACAAAGTGCATTATTTTTTATTTTTTTTAAACATGCCTCAAAACAACAGCTACAAAAACAATGAATGCACACAGCTTCAGTCCAGAGTATACTAGAGCAGTGGTCCCCAGTGGTCCCCAACCTTTTTGTAGCTGCGGACCGGTCAACGCTTGAAAATTTGTCCCACGGACCGGGGTGGTATTTTTATTTTTTATTTTTATTTTTTTCATAAAGAAATACAATCATGTGTGCTTACGGACTGTATCCCTGCAGACTGTATTGAGCTATATTGATATATAATGTATATATATTGTGTTTTTTATGTTGATTTAATTTTTTTTTTTTTAAACATTTTTTTTTTTTTTTTTTTTTTTTCCTGTGCGGCCCGATACCGGGGCGCGGCCCTGTGGTTGGGGACCACTGTACTAGAGTAATAAAGTAAACAATAACATAGTCCTCCTTTAGTACAAGACTGCCTGGCATACTGTATAACAGGAAATTATAAACTGGGCTTAATCTGCCCTGCTCTAACGTATTTGTATGAGTAACACAAATGTGCTGCAAGCTAGTGGTGAGTGCTTGAAGTGGCCTAGCAGTCAGCCAGAGCTTCTGAAATGCTGCGTTGAGACAGGGCACCTCCGATCACTGCAAGCTGCAAAGTGTGCACCATGCAGGGCAGACTAGCCATCGTAGCTTTTGCCATATTGCGTGCGTTGTCCCTGACCACAACGTGGGCTTTCGCCCTGGGGTGGTTTTTGTTGTATTTTTGCTTTTTCTCTGCGGAGTCTTTAAGCGACCACTGTGTGGTACTACTTTTTTTGGTGTTTGCTTTTCATCCATCTTCCGCTTGTATTCATCGTGTATCTCCTTGATTCTTGAAGAGGTGGGAGATCAAATTGCTCGTATTAAAGAAGACGTCTTGGTTCCTCCTCACATAACCAACTTTTTGCAGTCATTGCAAATTGCCAGTTTTTTATCCGTCAGAGACACTTTAAAATAATCCCAAACCATAGACATGGTGTCGCTAGTCAGTCACAGAGCGAGCTCACTTGTTAGCCAGATTACAGAACCGGCAACAACACACTCTTGTTGTTGTTATGCTGCGCTCGCGGCGCTTTGATGAGGTCATCAAGCGTCGCCAGTAAACCTATCATGCTGCAGTCGTGCTGCAACTCCTGTGTTGTGTGTGGGAGAGGGGAGAGAGGAGAGGGGAGAGGGGAGGGGCTGCTGACTGGGAGACGCAACTGCTCTGTACATCTCTCTCTATGTCCGTGTACCGCTCCGTACAGCGGCGTTTAAAAAGTCATTGATTTTACTTTTTGAAACCGATACCGATAATTTCCGATATTACATTTTAAAGCATTTATCGGCCGATAATATCGGCAGGCCGATATTATCGGACATCTATACATATATATATATATATATATATATATATATATATATATATATATATATATATATATATATATATATATATATATATATATATATATATATATATATACATATATATATATATATATATATATATATATATATATATATATATATATATATATATATATATATATATATATATATATATATATATAAATGTGTGTATATATATATATATATATATATATATATATATATATATATATATATATATATATATATATATATATATATATATGTGTATATATATATATACACACTACCGTTCAAAAGTTTGGGGTCACATTGAAATGTCCTTATTTTTTAAGGAAAAGCACTGTACTTTTCAATGAAGATAACTTTAAACTAGTCTTAACTTTAAAGAAATACACTTTATACATTGCTAATGTGGTAAAATTGTTTGGGTGACCCCAAACTTTTGAACGGTACCCCGCTACCCAAGAGGGACAAGTGGTAGAAAATGGATGGATGGATAGATGTTAGTGACGTGCAGTCAGTGGAGGAATCATGGAAAGAAAAAAAATGTAAAAAGAAAAAACAAAATTAAATTGTTATATGTATCCAGTGATTATACTATAAAGTTATTTTCCATTTAACTTCACCAGTTTTAGATTATTTTTATTCAAAATCGCTGAATTTTCACATTTGCCGTTCAAATACTGAGAAGAGAGTGCGGTGATCAGCAGCCAGTTGAGGCACGTCACTGCGTTGTGCCTCAACATGGATTGCGGACTCGGCTAACTGCTGGCCTGCTGTGCAGTGAGACCGTATTGCTATATGAACTATATTATACATTTCCATACTTTAGTTAGCTGAGGTATATAATGTACAGTGTATTTTGTCAACAACTGTATGTGTGTAAGTATTTCTTGTGCTGAGCAATCATAAAACTGCTGCGAAGACGCACTGGCTGAGGCTCACAGTAATCCCGCCTCCTGGTGGTAGAGAATGCACCCCCGCCGTAGAATGCACCCCCTAACGGGAGTGTTATATCAACTAAAGCCCACACTTAAACTTTCCACGTGCAAGATTGAATCTATTTAAAAAAGTTATTTAATAAGAAGCCAAAAAGTGCCAAAACAATCATGTTTGTGTTGGAGGAGTTGGACAGACACCACCCACAGTTAGGTATTGTATGGTATTATGGTATTGTTGTGTATTGTTTTCATTTTTTAAAAAATAAATAAAAATTGTTTTTGAATCGAGAATCGTGTTGAATTGAAAAAAAAATCGATTTTGAATCGAATCGTGACCCCAAGAATCGATTCTGAATCGAATCGTGGGACACCCAAAGATTCACAGCCCAGCAGTACTGTAAGAATTATGTGTGTGGACGATAGTAACTTAAACAATGAAGAGGTTTTCCTGTATATGCACTTTTCACCTGATCCTCACCAACATCTCACTTTTTTTTCTTGGCTCATACACAAGACTTTTGTTGTGAATTGATTTTAGGGGTAAAACGGAGGATTGTTCCCCTTTGTTTGGGGTGTCATTAAAGAGGTCACATGGGAGAAAGCAATATAGCAGAGGACCAAACCCTGCTGCCTGGTCCTACATCCCTTCTTTTCCCTTGCAATTCATTCAGTTGGAGCGTGCCACGAGTGCAGAGACAAAGCAAGCGGGGATGCACACATGTCACGGAAAGGTTTCCGATCTCCTCTGAACAAACACACAAAGACTTTGGCCATCGTGAGCAAACTTAATCTCATCATTTCCTCCTTGACTCATTTCAGCAAGGTTTCGCTCCTCTCAATGCCGTGACATACCAAACACCCCCGCCCCCTCCCGCCAGCCCTCTTGGCTGCAGCCAGTAACTAACCTCTTGTCCAAAACTTTTTACGCCTCCTTCTTTCCAACAACAATAAATCTCTACAGTTTTTTAAAATGACTTTATGATTTTGAGTGCTTCTTGATATTCTGATTATTCCCCATTTTATTACATTTTATAGTTTAAAATCATTTCAAAGTTAACGTTTTAGCTATAACAGCTTTTTATGTTAAACTACTTTTTCAACAGATGAAAGAGTATTGCCCCAAATCTAGCCTCAAATGCTAGAATTTTAAACAATTAAAATTGTTATGATCCGTTACCCGGATCATAATTTGTTTACGTTTATTTAGATTTTGATTCACTTGTGGTTTAAGTTCTGTTTTAACACCTATGTTTTGTGTTTCTTCGTTGTCATGGGTGCTGATTGTTTTCACCTGCCTCTAATTAGTATTCAGAACGCTCACCTGTTCCTGGGCACTAATCAGAAAACGATTTAGTCCTGCCTGTTGCCTCACTCAGTCTGGTGCTTTTGGTTGCTCTCATGCAACGGTTACATGTGTTGATCTGGATTCCTGAACAAAACTTTGCCTTTTGCGTTTTCTTGTGCATTTGCTTTGTTTTCCTTGTGAGCTATTCTGTTGGCTTCCCATGCTATAGGCACGCTTGTTTTGTTCGTTTTTTTGTATTTTGTTGAATGAATTTTAGGAATTAATCATCACTGTCATGACCAGAATAAGACTCTGAACACAGGTGCAGGATTTCAGATGCAGTTCTTTATTATGACAAGGGAAGGGGTCCAAAACTGGAGAAACAAAACAGGTTATCAAAACATCTAACCTGACCACTAAACTTACAAAACTATTAACAACTCAAAATGCTCCGAAAACAAAAGTTGAGCTGTTTAGCCACAATTCTCAGCAATATGTTTGGAGGAGAAAAGGTGAGGCCTTTAATCCCAGGAACATCAATTCCTACCGTCAAGCATGGTGGTGGTAGTATTATGCTCTGGGCCTGTTTTGCTGTCAATGGAACTGGTGCTTTACAGAGAGTAAATGGGACAATGAAAATGGAGGATTACCTCCAAATTCTTCAGGACAACCTAAAATCATCAGCCCGGAGGTTGGGTCTTGGGTGCATTTGGGTGTTCCAACAGGACAATGACCCCAAACACACATCAAAAGTGGTAAAGGAATTACTAAATCAGGCTAGAATTAAGGTTTTAGAATGGCCTTCCCAAAGTCCTGACTTAAACCCCATGGAGAACATGTGGACAATGCTGAAGAAACAAGTCCATGTCAGAAAACCAACAAATTTAGCTGAACTGCACCAATTTTGTCAAGAGTAGTGGTCAAAAACTCAACCAGAAGCTTGTGGATGGCTACCAAAAGCACCTTATTGCAGTGAAACCTGCCAAGGGACATGTAACCAAATATTAACATTGCTGTATGTATACTTTTGACCCAGCAGATTTGGTCACATTTTCAGTAGACCCATAATAAATTCACAAAAGAACCAAACTTCATGAATGTTTTTTGTGACCAACAAGTATGTGCTTCAATCACTCTATCACAAAAAAATAAGAGTTGTAGAAATTATTGGAAACTCAAGACAGCCATGACATTATGTTCTTTACAAGTGTATGTAAACTTTTGCCCACGACTGTACATGATGTAAGTATATATTTAATGTAGTAACAGGCACATATGTAATAACATTTAATATTTACGTGTTTTGCTCATTTTAAGCATACGCGGCGCAATAATTTCAAAACGCATCACGCCGTTCGCGTTCACTGTTTACTGCTCACTGCAGACTTTATGAGAACCGACAAACATAATAAAACATCACATACTGCTGTCATTAGAATGCCGACTGCTAAGATGTTCATATATTACCATTTAGATGAAGAATGACCATAATCCTCAAGAAAAAAAGGGGGTGATACCAAGCGTCTTTTTGTGTCGTTCTCGCCATTCCCGGGTTTAAATTGGCTGTCAAAGTGTACCAACTTGTCGGAATACGTCATCTTTCGACTATCCCGGTGAAAGGCATCATTTATGATCAAGAATAAAGTTTGGCAAGCAAGGAAACGACGAAGCAACTCATTACTCGATCATGTGAACATTGGCACACAAGCTAGAGAGCACGGCGCCGCTATAAATAGTTTGTCTGCATTAGCACAATTAACAATATCACTATTACTTGGTTAATATTGAAGTCGTGAAATGTAAATGGAGTATTGTTGGCGCTTTTTGGATGGTTATTTATTGGGTTTTATGGGCGGAATAGGGGACCTCCCATTGGCTCCGCTGTAAGCTGACTATTATGTACGTTTATTTACGAGTTAGAATGCATTCTAAAAAAAAATACAAAAGAATAATACATCCGTCGTCATGTCTTTCATAATGATTGTGAACAATTTGCAAAATTCCCAACAAAGTGCAGTTCCCCTTTGAGGTGTGTGGCAAAGTCTGCCTGCAACAAGCTACAGGTGTTAGTCAGAGGTGCTATCATGTCCATGAGGTAAGAGTATATTTTCAATACTGATGTCATGAACTTGCAAAGCAACTATTTGCGCGCTTCTTCGCTCAAGAGAGAGATGTTTGGTGGTCATGAACAGCCACACATTATTGTGACATCATTGAAAAGTCAGTTTTACATATACAGTGGAACCTCATCTCACAAGTATTTTGAGATACGAGCTGTCTCTCGGCTTTTTGTCATGCCTAAGTTGCGAGCACAATGTGAGTTACAAGCCCATCCTGGTGCTGGTTGAAGTGGCATTTGTTACACGGCAATAAACAGTTCATATACAGCATTGTTCCACACAAGAAACAGACGTTTTGAATTGCCCGTTGACGTTTAAGCGCTGCTCAGAGTTCGACTCAATCCTACCCTCCAACTGCCAGAAATAAAAAAGTGTGACAAAAAAGAAGTTGAAGATGCAATGAGAGAAACAAACCATGAATATATGCTGGTTAGTAACTGATCCAGCGAGTAAGGCCCACCGCGTCGTCAGTCCGCATCTCAAGAAGCTACAGCTTGTTTATTCTAGTCCTGACTTAACAAACTTGGTGGTGGAGCATTACTTTTGGTACACAGACATACCCATAGCTTACTGTCAAGTCTAACCTCTTCAGTCCATCACTCAAATATGTCAGAGTGACATATTTCCAACTTTATTGTTACATGAAGAAGCAGCCCTAATGGAGACACCTACAAAAGTCCCCATGGTAAATGCTGAACATTATGAACTCATGATACTGTTGTTTATAGTAAATTATATTGTAACGTTTGCCTAACAATAGTTCCTGTCTAAAAGTTATTTTTTTCTTTTTAAAAGGCATGTTACATGTTACAAAATGATGCTGTTTTTGGAGGGAAAAGCACAGATAAGGTTCATTTCAATCAATCTCAATGTCAAAAGGTCAAAGGTATTTATTGTCATTTACATGCTTTCAGTGTTTTGAGTTGCGAGCGTGGCCGTAAAAAAAATCATCCTCGTAATTTGATGTACCACTGTACTGCATAGGCAGTTATTTCCTCGTCATTGACACTGCAATATATTTCTGCCAAATTTGAACAACATATACTATAAAGATGGATGTTGCGAGATTGACAAGATTTTGAGTTTTTGTCATACTATGTGGGTGTGACATGGCAACACATTTTGATGACTCACCATGCTGTTGTTGTTGTTCCTATTGGTCTAACGTCCGCCCCTGGTCCCAAAACCCCTCTATCCTATGTCCCTCTATCCTGTCTCTCTGTCTCTTTTTTTTGTTGTTTGTCCTGTCCAGCCACTCAGGCAAATCATATTGTTGATGTAGATACACATATCTGCTGTACAGATTTACTTTATGTATAAATCATTTTGTGTATGTGAGTATATATATGTGTATTTGTATGTACAATATATTTGACTCCCAGTATGGGGGGGGAGCTAAAGTACGGCCCCAGCCACACAGCCACCAACCCAAAACAGCAGGTGTGGTGCCCAGGGAACAAGGGACCACTGGCCCTATGCAGTCAGGTCAGCCACCTAAAGGACCCCGAGAGTCTTGGTCCGCATTGCCAGCAGTAAGTGGGACCAGATTTCAGTGAGGGTTGGACTCTGCCAGCGCTGCCCTTTGTCACAGATTCTGTTCATAACTTTTATGGACAGAATTTCTAGGCGCAATCAGGGCGCTGAGGGGATCCGGTTTGGTGACTGCAGAATTAGGTCTCTGCTTTTTGCAGATATGGTTTCTGATGGTTTCATCTGGCCAGGATATTCAGCTCTCACTGGATCGGTTTGCAGCCAAGTGTGAAGCGACTGGGATGAGAATCAGCAAATCCAAGTTTGAGTCCATGGTTCTCGCCTGGAAAAGGATGGAGTGCCATCTCCGGGTTGGGAAGAGATCGTGCCCCAAGTGGAGCAGTTCAAGTACCTCGGATTCTTGTTCACGAGTGAGGGAAGAGTGGATCATGAGATCAACAGGCGGACCGGTGCGGCGCCTTCAATAATGCAGACACTGTATCGATCCGTTGTGGTAAAGAAGGAGCCGGCAAAGGCAAAGCTCTCAATTTACCGGTCAATCTATGTTTCCATCCTAACCTATGGTGAGGAGCTTTGAGTTATGACAAAAATTCGGTTCGGGCATCTGGTCAGAATGACACCCGGACGCCTCCCTGGGCAGGTGTTTAGGGCACCTCCGACCAGTAGGAGTCCACGGGGAAAACCCAGGGCTTGAGAAGACTATGTTTCCCGGCTGGCCTGGGAACGCCTCGGGATCCCCCAGTAGGAGCTGGACGAAGCGGGGAGAGGGAAGTCTAGGCTTCTCTGCTTAGAATGCTGCCCCTGTGACCCGACCTCGGATAAGCGGAAGAAGATGGATGGGGATATATATATATATTTTTATATATATATATATATATATGTATATATATATATATGTATATATATATATATATATATATATATATATATATATATATATATATATATATATATATATATATATATATATATATATATATATTAGGGGTGTAAAAAAATAATTAGTCCAAATCGAATACCGATTTTAACTTTAGAGATATGAATACATAGTTTGGCAAGCTTCTGGATCGATCTATACTGTATATAGTATGGATCGGTTGATGTCCGGTTGGAAAGTCATAAATCAAACAATTCTCCCCAAATAGGGATGCTAACCGAGTACCGGTATTTTTAGGTATCACTTCCTAATTGGGTCGGTCCAAGTGGACCGTTAAAACTCTTGACTGATGATACTGCTATACTTTTTTGAATCCATCTGACAGTCATAATTATGACCCGGCGCGCTGAAACATTCATTCAGGTCCCGCTGCAAAGCATAAAAAAGACACAGCAGAACAGCCAATCGGAGTCAAATTTTTACCGCCCCACTTCTGGGTACGCGGAAGTAAACCGAATAAATAGATTTGCGCTAAAAGCAGATGCGGAAAGTCGCAGAAAGTTGTGCAATGCGACTGAGATGCTATCATTGAGAAGAAAAGGGGAAATAATTTTTACCGTGCACTGGACAAACACTCACCTCTATGGAGCCGTGATGGCCTGAGGCCAGCACTCTATACACAGCAGCCCTGCTCGGTGCACCATTCTGGGGCCATTTCTGTGTTTGCCACCTCAGACAACCAAACTAACTCAAATACAGAGCCGAGCATTTCCCAAATGATTTCTACGTGTCAGGTGATATGTTTTTTTGCAAATATGATGACTACTTGTCGCCATAAAGCTGTGTGAAAAACACCTGCTACTACTGCAGCCAGTTGTGGACGCGACCACTAATTAAACATCTTCATTGGTAAATTAATAACTTGACAGCTTCTAGTACTATCGTTGGACCACTGAGATGTTATAACATATCTCTATTTGATGCACACTTGCTTTTCTCTGTATTTAATTGCTACCTGAGCAAACAACAGCACGCACCTGGTAGTTTTTCCGAAAATGTTTTGTTTACATCTTCGTTTCTTAAAGTTTATGGATTGCAATGCAATATAGTTCCACTATATGTGCATAATTAATACAGGAACTGTGTGTTTTGTCTGTTTATTTCAAAACAAACACATTACATTGTTCTGATCTAATACATCATACACAAAAACATGTTTGACCATGCAAAGATTCCATCTGCGTCGAATCGCATGGAATCGTGATGTTTTAAAACGTATTATTAGTTTATGTATGTGGGCTCTGTACCGAGGATGTCGTTGTGGCTCTTACAGCCCTTTGAGACACTTGTGATTTAGGGCTATATAAATAAACATTGATTGATTGATTGATTGATTTATCATATCGTAACCCATGTATCGAGATTAATATCGGATCCCCCATTTATGATAAAGATGTACACCCCTAAAACGGCACACAAGCCTAAACAAACAAAAGATATATATATATATCTATATATATATATATATATATATATATATATATATATATATATATATATATATATATATATATATATATATATATATGTATATATCAGTGACGTGCGGTGAGGTTCATGGCTGGTGAGGCACTGACTTCATCACAGTCAGATTTACAAGCATATGAACCCTAAAGAGTATCTTATTCACCATTTTATTGGCAGCAGTTAACGGGTTATGTTTAAACGCTCATGCCAGAATTCTTCCCTTCTTGGCATCAAGGGTTGGAATTGGGGGTTAAATCACCAAAAATTATTCCCGGGCGCGGCGCCGCTGCTGTCCACTGCTCCCTTCACCTCCCAGGGGGTGAACAAGGGGATGGGTCAAATGCAGAGGACAAATTTCATTACACCTAGTGTGTGTGTGACAATCATTGGTACTTTAACTTAACTTTAACTTTACACATACAACTGTAGCACACAAAAAAGCACATTTAATAAAAAAACGTTATTACGGTCTTACCTTTACTTATAAATTAAGTCCATGCGCCGCTGTTGTCCCGGATAATGCACCCCCGCCGTAGAATGCACCCCCTGACGGGAGTGTTATATCAACTAAAGTCCACACTTAAAGTTTCCACATGCAAGATTGAATCTATTTTAAAAAATTATTTAAAGGCCTACTGAAATGAGATTTTCTTATTTAAACGGGGATAGCAGATCCATTCTATGTGTCATACTTGATCATTTCGCGATATTGCCATATTTTTGCTGAGAGGATTTAGTAGAGAATATCGACGATAAAGTTCGCAACTTTTGGTCGCTGATAAAAAAAAGCCTTGCCTGTACCGGAAGTAGCGTGACGTCACAGGTTGAAGAGCTCTTCACATCTGCAAATTGTTTACACCAGCAGCGAGAGCGCTTCGGACCGAGAAAGCGACGATTACCCCATTAGTTTGAGCGAGGATGAAAGATTTGTGGATGAGGAAAGTGAGAGTGAAGGATTAGAGTGCAGTGCAGGACGCCAGGGTGTATCTTTTTTTGCTCTGACCGTAACTTAGGTACAAGGGCTCATTGGATTCCACACTTTCTCCTTTTTCTATTGTGGATCACGGATTTGTATTTTAAACCACCTCGGATACTATATCCTTTTGAAAATGAGAGTCGAGAACGCGAAATGGACATTCACAGTGACTTTTATCTCCACGACAATACATCGGTGAAGCACTTTAGCTTCGGAGCTAACGTGATAGCATCGTGCTTAACTGCGGACAGAAACAGAAGAAACATGCCCCTGACTGGAAGGATAGACAGAAGATCAACAATACTATTATTACTTCTACTATCAGGAGACACCGAACCAAACCCTGGACCTGTAACCACACGGTTAATGCTGTCCAGCCTGGCAAAGCCTAGCAATGCTGTTGCTAACGACGCCATTGAAGCTAACTTAGCTACGGGACCTCGACAGAGCTATGCTAAAAATATTAGCTCTCCACCTACGCCAGCCCTCATCTGCTCATCACCACCCGTGCTCACCTGCGTTCCAGCGATCGACGGCGCGACGAAGGACTTCACCCGATCATCAGTGCGGTCGGCGGCTAGCGTCGGATAGCGCGTCTGCTATCCAACTCAAAGTCCTCCTGGTTGTGTTGCTGTAGCCAGCCGCTAATACACCGATCCCACCTACAGTTTTCTTCTTTGCTGTCTTCATTGTCCATTAAACAAATTGCAAAAGATTCACCAACACAGATGTCCAGAATACTGTGGAATTATGTGGTGAAAACAGACGACTTAAGCTGGCCACCGTGCTATTCCAAAATGTCTGCTTCAACCCATGACGTCACGCGCAAACGTCATCATACCGAAACGTTTTCAGCCGGATATTTCGCAGGAAATTTAAAATTGCACTTTATAAGTTAACCCGGCCGTATTGGCATGTGTTGCAATGTTAAGATTTCATCATTGATATATAAACTATCAGACTGCGTGGTCGGTAATAGTGGGTTTCAGTAGGTCTTTAATAAGAAGCCAAAAAGTGCAAAAACAATAATGTTCGTGTTGGAGGAGTTGTGAATGACTGAAATATAAAATCCGTGCTGCAGTCTGCAGGTGTACCTAATGTTGTGGCCCAGCAGTCATTCACAACTCCTCCAACACGAACATTATTGTTTTTGCACTTTTTGGCTTCTTATTAAATAACTTTTTTAAATAGATTCAATCTTGCAGGTGGAAAGTTTAAGTGTGGGCTTTAGTTGATATAACACTCCCGTCAGGGGGTGCATTCTACGGCAGGGGTGCATTCTCTACCACCAGGAGGCGGGATTACTGCGAGCCTCAGCCAGTGTGTCTTCGCAGCCATTTTATGATTGCTCAGCACATACAGTTGTTGACAAAATACACTTTACATTATATACCTCAGCTAACCAAACTATGGAAATGTATAATATAATTCATATAGCAATACAGTCTCACTGCACAGCTGGCCAGCAGTTAGCCGAGTCATTGCGCAATCCATGGTGAGGCTCAACTCAGTGACGTGCCTCAACTGGCTGCTGATCACAGCAAGTCTCTTCTCAGTATTTGAACGGCAAATGTGAAAATTCAGCGATTTTGAATAAAAATAATCTAAAACTGGTGAAGTTAAATGGAAAATGACTTTATAGTGTAATCACTGGATACATATAACAATTTAATAACTTTTTTTCTTTCCATGATGGCGTGTGAGGCCCCGCCTCACCTGCCTCCCCTGACTGCATGTCACTGATATGTATGTATATATATATATATATATATATATATATATATATATATATATATATATATATATATATATATATATATATATATACAGTCAAAAAGATGACAAACACGTCCAAGCACACAAACAAAAACACCATGTCCCCCATGAAGCCAGAACAACAACCGATGCCCCCTCTGCCAGGAAAGCCTACTGTGCCACCATTTAACCCAGTTATCCAGAGAAAGAAAGAAAAAAAGCCACACCCTTGCTAAGACCTCAACCTGTGCACAACCATCCCCTGAGTACATTAAACAACACCATAATCACAAAGACAACCGCGGCCATCATGGACACAACAACTCCATCCAGCCATTCCACTCACTGCCCCGGCCGCGCCCACCTGAGCATCTGCCACTCCCTCCCCAACAGAGAGAGAACCCCCCCCACTGTCCCCCCGGCCGCAATTTCAACCAGGCGCAAGACTCCGTCCAAAGACAGAGCTCGCCTCACCCTCTCATCCTCACACCCTCAGCGAGGTCTCTGCATGGGATTGGCAGGCCACCAGACCGCAGTCCCCGGAGCCTGTGCCAGTCGAGGAGCCACTGAGAGGTGCGCCGCACACCCGAACCCCAACAACCCGTGCATGTGATGTGGGAGTGTATAAGGCCCCCAGAGTTTCTACTGTGTAGTTAAAATTAGGAGGTCAGCCATTATAGCCGACCTCCAGTCCATATTGATGTGTGTGCTGTAGCGTGAGGGAGATTTGTATGCAGGTGGAGACTAATGATGCGATTAAAATTGGGGGACATCAAGGTCATGGTGGGTCCCTAAATTGCAGAACCCCTCAAACCTTAAGTGTCTAACATGAAGTTAAAATTGAGGGAAGGATAAACAAAGGACAATTCAGTAGGACTGGAGCCCCATAGAGGCATCCTCACCCCCCATGCATGTCCCCCCTGCAGGACATTCCCTCAAAGTACTATATGTGTGATGTGCGCTGTAAGTAGGAGGAACAGAGGGCCCAGACACAGCCCTCAAAGCCCCCCCAGTCCATTAAGGAGGTAACCAAGATCTACAGGAGGCCGGCCCCCACAGTCCAAGACCTCGCAGGCGCCTCAAGCCAAGGAGAATCCCTTACCTAAACAAAAATCACTACCAATTCAACAAAACAGGTCCGATCCCCTGGCGGGGGACCCCCACATATACACAACAAAAACAAAAAACAAAACACCCAAACAAAGTCATTGCGACTGAACAGTCACGGTCATCACTATCACTGCAGCATTGCTCAATGCACCCAAAAAGCACCCATACACAAACCAAAATCCCCCAACCAAGCTGCACCTCTCTCAACAGCCATAACAAACAGCCACACTACACACTTTCCCAGCAGAGGAAACACCAAACACCGTCCTAGTCCAACAGGAGCCACACCATCCCCATCAGTGCGTCCGAACATATCTATCCTTTGCCCTTAAATCTGCAAACGTTGCAGAATGCTCCCAAACAAATGCAAACCGGGCGAACACCCGGCCAACACGACCTGACGCGAGTCCACCACCTGCCAAACAAAGCCAGCGCCCGTCCGTCCCAACCCAACTCTGCGGAGTCCACATCAACAACCAAGGCAAAAAAACAAGTTCACACAAGTCCTGGCAAGGGAACAACACTTCTCAACGGGGAAAGATGTCAACTCATCCCGCCCACATCAGCACCCAGGCCAGCCAGTCTCCACAATTCCATCAGCGCACGGCTACCAATCACGGCCCCCCGACCATTTCAACCCAACACAGCAACCACCACCGCCCACACTACCGCCCACACAACCGCCCACACAACCGCCCACACAACCGCCCATCCGCAGTACAAATACCCGCGGCTGCCGAAACCGAAGCAAAAGAGCGACCGACCTCGCAAACCGCAACAAAAGCTGGCGACCACCGAGGCCGCCAACCATCCTGTCTCTCGTTCTCAACACCAGTGGTCCCCAACCTTTTTTGCACCACGGACCGGTTTAATGTAGGCATTATTTTCAGTCAGCGGCTTTCCACGTGCTCCAGATAAATACAGCAAAAATAAGTGCATGAAAAATACAACCGACTATAACGCTGAATTAGTGTTTCTTTGCAATGAGATGCAGATGGAAATCAGCCTTTGGCTACAATCTGTCACATTTATATGTTCATTAATGTGCACGTCACAAAGTTATAACAACTTCCTATGAGGAGTTTTATTGAACATTTATAAACAAGCTTGTTGGTGTGTCTAGTGAGACAGGCCAAAGTTAAGTGGGAGGAATTTCAGTCGTTTATAAATTATTTCATGTTTCTCTGCGGCCCGGTAGCAAATGCCTCACGGACCGGTACCGGTCCCCGGACCGGTGGTTGGGGACCACTGCTCAACACAACTAATCAAGACAGACGGCCTAGGTTCTGTTTGAGGTTTCTTCTTTTGATAGCCTTGCTTTGAGATAACCTATTTTTTGAAAATAATTTACTTCACCATAAAACCTATACTTCTAAGAACTCACATTTTTGGGGGGGGGTTTAATTGTTGTTTGATGGGGCTCTTGTCCACTATACATGTTTTCTTTGATGCTTTTGCTGGAGCGCAATTGTCCAAAATATGTTGGTTCGATAAACAAAACCCAAACAAAGCCTTGACTTGCTTATTTCATTGATTGCGTTGTTCTTGTAGTTTATTTATTTTATGATAAGGCTTGGTTTAGTGTGAGTCGTGTCCTTGTACACAAAGCATGTAACATGCAAAGTGCAAGAGAGAGTAGCTTAGGGCTGGGGAAGCCATCAATACCAAGGCAATTGATGTAATCAACCAAGTTACAGAGAATGAGCAGGGATTGGCCGACGACCATCTTTCCACTCTGCTACTCCTCCCTCCTCGTATTTTTCCTTCCAAAAGCTTAAACCACCATTCCTGACTCAGGTGCACACATGCAAACCATTTTGTAACACAAATGAGTGTAGAGGTAAATTTGCTATTTCCGTATAAGGACGAGTACAACCTAAACACACGGCCGGCGCCCGTGTTGTCCTCTGTGGCTCTGTCACATCTAAAGATCGCGGCCTACCTGGCAGCGAGACAACGACATAGGAAAAACGCTGGCCCAATTATAGCACAACACCTAGCCTTATGGTTTCCATGGCTGCACGGTGCATTTACTCGCGGGACGCGCCGTAGAGAAAGCGAGTGTCTTATCAAGCATCACCCTGGTAATAACACTCCCTCAAGCCTTTGCCGCATGTGTCAGACCTTAACGAGAACCCTGGGTGAAATCTCTCTCCCCGTCCAGCCACAACGATTGATTTGGACTTAATCTCTTCCTGCGTGCCCTCTTGCATCTATGTGTGTGTGTGTGTGTGCGTGTGTGTGTGTGTGTGTGTGTGTGTGTGTGTGTGTGTGTGTGTGTGTGTGTGTGTGTGTGTGTGTGTGTGTGTGTGTGTGTGTGTGTGTGTGTGTGTGTGTGTGTGTGTGTGTGTGTGTGTGCGCGTGCATGTGTGTGTGAGTGTGTGTCCGTGTGTGTGTGTGTGTCCATTCCCTGATTTTTTTTCACTGTTTTTAACTTGGGGATAAATAACAAGAACGTACCTCTTACTACATCTAAATATTTGTATTTTAGGGCTGTCAAAAATAACGACTTAACTCGTGATTAATCCCCAAAAATGATTGCATTAACCATAAGCAGATTAATCATACAGTTTATTTTTACTGCTTGCTATATGGTCAAAATTTCGCTTCAGAATGCACCCTGACAACATTTCATTGTGGTCTACATATCACGATGTAAATGTGGTTCTTTGGTCAAAAATGTTGCATAGATTATCTGCAAGCCGCTTTCTGCTCCGTTTTGTGGGCGGTCTTATTTACAGTACATTTCTCCACTTTGACAGCATCTTCTCCCCGTCAGCCGTGTTGTAGGTTTTAGTGCCTTCACATGGAGTCTACTGACAGATATAAGTTAGAACTAATTGCTACTTTGTATTAAATTTGGCAACAGCGGAGGAGGCATGTGCATGTACGAGACAGTCTTCCCCACAACAAGAGTATAGAGAAAAATAAAGGACGTATTGACTACAATGTTGGATGACAATGGCGGAGTCGCACAAAGCTCTATGGTTAAATTTATCCCATATCTGGAGATATCTGCCGAGGTTGCTTTTCAGACTAGGGAGATGTAATCATGATGAATCCAAATTCAAAAGTGTGATTAATCTGATTTGTTGTTTTTTTTTAATTGTTTGACAGCATTAGTTTATTTACACACATATAATAATAAGATCAAATGATTAACTTAAGTAGTATAATTTATTTACTGTGACAGTACTGTAAAACGATAGCCCAGATTTTACTGTATATCACACCACATTGTCAGAACTCGGGGTACTATTTGTGTCCTTCAAAGTGAAAAACAGCTAGTTATTGGACTCCAAAGTGACTTTTTATATATTTACTATGTCTAAATAGTACAAAATATAAAAAAGTAGTACTTTTCTTTCCATTTTTGTTTTCTCTAGTTACATGTGTGTGTGGAGAGAGGTGTGTGGGTGAGCCAAAATCTAGTGGTTGGGAGGGTAAACATTGTCTTCATTCATGCTCAAAGTGACATTATTTTTTTTTTACTTTGGTTATTCATACACTTGCCACGGCATGGAGTTGTTTGCTCCTCAAAAGACAGGCAACAAAACATCTGATTTGTAAGATGAAAGATATTTGCCCATACGGTCCATATTAAGCAGCATATAAACATGCTGGACGCAACATTAGGTACACTTGCACAATCTAAGAACCAAAACAAGAGCTGGATCAACAAATCTGACTTTACAAAAATAAAATATATCCTCAAATTGGTGAGAGGAGTTGCTCTTGTCTTACTCATCTGCAGAAAGGACCAGGCATTTAATTCAAAGGAGGTGTTTATTTGGTAGGAAGCCTTTATTTGTGTACCTGCTTATTATGAAGTGCAGTTAGTGTCCTTTCATGTTTGCGTTCGTCCCACGGCTGTAAGTTAATGCTGATGCATATTTTGTTTGTCATACAGTGTCACCTCAACTAATGAGTTAAATTTGTTTTGTGACGAAGCTCTTTACTCAAAACACTCTTTACTCAAATCAACATCTGCCACTGAAATGAATCAAAATCAATTTAATCAGTGCTTGCCCTAGCCCAGACCCCCACCGAAAAAGCACAATTCGAACATGTAACAAGTCTTTTAAAAAGAAAAACAAACTTTTAGATAATAAATACTGTAAAAAAAAATACTTACAATGGATCACTCACAACTACAGTAGTTCTATGAAATAACCTCCTAATAATGTACAGCATCTACCTTGGAGAGTGGACATCTACGGTAACTCCTTCTAGTTGCTATGCCGTCAAACACAACAGCAGCTTTTCTACTCATACTACAATGACATGTACAAACCCCGTTTCCATATGAGTTGGGAAATTGTGTTAGATGTAAATATAAACGGAATACAATGATTTGCACATCTTTTTCAACCCATATTCAGTTGAATATGCTACAAAGACAACATATTTGATGTTCAAACTGATAAACTTTTTTTTTTTGCAAATAATCATTAACTTTAGAATTTGATGCCAGCAACACGTGACAAAGAAGTTGGGAAAGGTGGCAATAAATACTGATAAAGTTGAGGAATGCTCATCAAACACTTATTTGGAACATCCCACAGGTGAACAGGCAAATTGGGAACAGGTGGGTGCCATGATTGGGTATAAAAGTAGAGTCCATGAAATGCTCAGTCATTCACAAACAAGGATGGGGCGAGGGTCACCACTTTGTCAACGAATGCGTGAGCAAATAGTTGAACAGTTTAAGAAAAACCTTTCTCAACCAGCTATTGCAAGGAATTTAGGGATTTCACCATCTACGGTCCGTCGTGCAGATTGAGCCTGTGCTTTCTTAGAACAGAGTGATCTATTTATGTTCAAAAAGAATACATCAGGAGGTTAACTTGCGTGGCGTCACATAGACAAGAAGTGAAGCGCACGACACCAGTTTTGCCTTTACAAATTAAAACAGAAGACTATTAACATATTGAGACTTAGAATTGGACTTAGACTTAGACAAACTTTATTGATCCACAAGGGAAATTGTTCAACACAGTAGCTCAGTTACAAAGGGTGGAAAGGGTAAGGTTGGAAAGAATAATGCAGGTATAAAGTAGACTAAAAATGTACCATAATAGCAGAGGTGGGACCAAGTCATTGTTTTGCAAGTCACAAGTAAGTCTCAAGTCTTTGCCCTCAAGTCCGAGTCAAGTCTCGAGTCAAGACAGGCAAGTCCCGAGTCAAGTCCAAAGTCAAGACTGGAAAGTCTCAAGTCAAGTCCCAAGTCCTGCATTTTGAGTTTCGAGTCCTTTCAAGTCCTTTTAACCACAGACTAATATATTAACACAGATTGTGTATGCTTTTCAAACGCTGTATTTATTTATTAAAACAAGTGCATTTTAAATTGCAGGAAAGAAAATTGTGCTGACATTGCACTTTATAATAGCACTATTAACCAGTCATTTTAAACATTTGACTCATTCCTTTACAGAATAAACACATTTGAAAAATAAAGTGCAACAGCCCTTTGAGACACTTGGGATTTAGGGCTATATAAATAAACATTGATTGATTGATTGATTGAACTGTACTTATTTGTACAAAAGTGTTAACATTGAAAAAACATGACGTATAACATAACAAAAAGGTTGTACTTTTTATATGTCAGGGCCCTATGCTGCATTGCATTTGCAAAAGACCAAATTGGCCAAGAGTCTGTCAGTCATTTGTGCACGATGGGGGCGTAGTATGATGCCACCATGGCTGAAAACTCGCTCCACTGGAGCACTGGAGGCAGGCACTGCCAAGACTCTCATGGCCACTCGGAACAGTGAAGGAAGAGTCTTCATGTTCAATGCCCAGAACAAAAGGGCATTCTGTCCTTCAGCTATGTCAAGGTAGTGACTTAGCTGTAGTGCTGGAGTAGTCCCAACATCCTTCTTCTGTCTCTTGTGGTAAGCAGCAAACAGCCCTTCTCCTTCTCCAAGGTCCCCTTGCTCTTTTTCATCAACAAGAGGCGCAGGTTGCTCAGTCTCTGCAGCATCTTGCAGGATCAATTCTGGTAAACATGTAAAAACAATAGCAGAAACAAGAGACCTTATCATTACCATTTGTGTTGGTGATGCAGTGTGCTCGACTGAAATACTTAGTTATTGCTGCAGTCAGTTAGATCAGATTATGAGGGAAAAAGTTACATTAGACTCAGTTACATTTACCTTTAACCTGTTGTGCCACCTCTGCCTTGACGTCACGACTGACCAGCACATGGGGCTCCACCCACAACAGAGAAAAGGCTGGATCCAAGACAGCTGCTTTGAGGTAGACTGGATCTGAAAAGGGAGCAGTGATCCCATCTTGTGTCCTGGCCATTTTCACATTGATGAAGATTCCAAGAAATCTTTTGTTCAGGGATGTCTGGAGACTTCTGACCAGGCCGCTCAGAAAACAGACCTGAGGCTTCAGTTTCTCAAGGTGGTGGTTGAGGGACAAAATGGATGGAACAACAGCACTGATTGTGATGACCTTCTCCCCCTGTGTCAAATCAGTTGCTTCTCCAAATGGCTTCAAGATGTCCACCAAATCTTTCAACAGATTCCACTCCCGTGCTGTGAATGACAACTCCCTGTGCCCAGCCTTTTCTAGAACAGCACAGAGCCTTACATGATTGCACTGGAGAACAGCCTTCACTTGCCTCAGTGTTGAGTTCCATCTTGTGTTGACTGCAGCAGGGATGCCTTTCTGTTCCCCAAATTCAGCATCAAACACATCTTTGAATGTTGTGCTTGTGTGCAGCAGTGAGCTGAGTTTAGATAACTTCGAAAGAGAAGGAGATACCACTTTTGTTTCTTTCAAACCATCTCCCACCACCAGCTGAAGAGTGTGTGCAAAACACTGCAAGCGCTTTTTCTTTGCCATAGCAACATCTACCGTTTGCTGATCTTCCACGGTTAAATCACACCAGAGCTCAGGATCATCCAGATGATCTCCATCATCGTCATCCTCTTGTTCACTGGGGAAGCACACAGTGAATGCTTTTCGCATGTTAGCAGCATTGTCACTAATAATGTAGTCCAGTTTAGCTTTAATGTTGTATTCATCACATATTGCCTCAAATTTGTCACAGATTCGTTCAGCTGTATGTGAGCCTTTGAAGCGCTCACAAGCCAAGAGATTGGACTTGAGCTGTATCCTCTCTGCCTCTTTGTCCATCCAGTGCACAGTGACACAGAGGAATCCCCTCATCTTTCGGTCAGACCAAATGTCGACAGTCACTGAAACATGGTCAGTGTGGCTCAATTGAGTTTTTAATTTTGATCGTCTTTCTTCAGTGAGGTTCTCTGTTTTTGATGTCAGTGTTCTGCGACACACTGGGGTGTACTTGCTGTCAAGTACTGTCAGAAAGTGGCGAAAACTCTTGTTTTCCACAATAGACAGGGGCAAGTTGCAATCAATAATCAAGTCAGACAGTATTGCATTGGTGACAGCTTTCTGCTGTGGATGAGTCATACTGTAATGCCCGACACGATTGTCCAGGAACTGCGAGATTAAAGGCTGTTGTGGTTCATTTGTGATGCTTTTGTTCATCAGGTATTCTTGAAATCTGTAAGCATATTAAACA
This sequence comes from Entelurus aequoreus, assembly GCF_033978785.1. Lineage (NCBI taxonomy): Eukaryota > Metazoa > Chordata > Actinopteri > Syngnathiformes > Syngnathidae > Entelurus > Entelurus aequoreus. The sequence goes on along the minus strand of NC_084735.1, from coordinate 63,763,980 downwards.
GATGGACCCCGACTTAAACAAGTTGAAAAACTTATTCGGGTGTTACCATTTAGTGGTCAATTGTACAGAATATGTACTTCACTGTGCAACCTACTAATGAAAGTCTCAATCAATCAATCAATCAATCAATCAATCAATCAATGTCAGAAAATCCCTTATAGCCACATATGAAAAGTACTGAAACTACTCTTTATTCCTCATATTATTAATATCAATCTTAACAGTGTGTGTGTGTGGTAAACATTAGGTTACAGTTGCTGCACTAGTCATGTATTTTAAAACTTATTTCGAGTTGAAGGGATAGTTCGGGATTTGTGAAGTGGGGTTGTATGAGGGACTACACGGAAAATGGCGGGCAACCCACTCACAATAGAGAGAAGTAGACAGGCTACCAGCACACGACTTAGGCTTTACATTGCTGTGGATGGGGTCAGCAGCTATTGATTGATTGAAACTTTTATTAGTAGATTGCACAGTACAGTACATATTCCGTACAATTAACCACTAAATGGTAACACCCGAATACGTTTTTCAACTTGTTTAAGTCGGGGTCCACGTTAATCAATTCATGGTACAAATATATACTATCAGCATAATACAGTCATCACACAAGTTAATAATTGGAGTATATACATTGAATTATTTACATTATGTAAATTTTTATTTTTTTTTATTTTTTTTTTTGTCATTAAAAAATACAATCATGTGTGCTTACGGACTGTATCCCTGCAGACTGTATTGATCTATATTGATGTAAAATGTAGGAACCAGAAATATTAATAACAGAAATAAACGACCCTTTTGTGCGAATGAGTGTGAATGATTGTGCGAATGAGTGTAAATGGGGGAGGGAGGTTTTTTGGGTTCGTGCACTAATTGTAAGTGTATCTTGTGTTTTTTTTATGTTGATTTGATTTTTTTTTTTTTTTTATTTTTTTTTTATTTTTTTTTTTAATTTCTTGTGCGGCCCGGTACCAATCGATCCACGGACCGGTACCGGGCCGCGTGGTTGGGGACCACTGAGGTAAACAACCAGCAGTATGTCGGAAAATTAGCTAAAACGGTACACATATTCATAATATAGTATACATTTTAACTGACCTTTATTTTACTATTTTTGTCTTTTTTTAGGTGGCTAAAATACGCGGTGCTGCTGACCGCCGTCTAACGTTACGTTACTTTGTGTGATATATTGACTAACGTAACCCTGCTTAAAAAAAATCACTGAACAAAACGTATGAATAACATAGTGAACTACAACAGATTCCCGTGTTTGCAATACGTTATAACGTTAGCAGTGAGTTTACAGCCTCACTGATTTAACTACACAGCAAATAAAAGTCACGTTACTTAGCCAATGAACGTTAGCTTACATTCAAAACTTACCGTTCTTTGTGCAACTTCAAATGTCGGACGAAGTTGGAAGTTGTTGCCTCTCCATCAGTAATTTTCGAACCGCATGTGTTGCATACTGCAAACCATTTTGTGTTGACCACCTCGTAATTTTTATACCCAAACAAAATTATTTTAGGTATCATTTTTTGTTCACTGGCGTGTGGTTTGGACATTTGTTCTTCGTCGGTTTTCCTGCAATTTGATTGGATGAATGCTGTGGGACGAAAACAACGTAGATCAAATTTGATTGGCTATTGTACTGAGAGCACACACGCTTGACACGCAGCACACACGCTGACACACGCAACGCTGATAGACAAGTACACAATGAAAAATACGAAGCGCTCCCAAATAACTTTTTAATCTTTGGGTTTTGGGGAAAGTAGCAAGTCATGTCAAGTCATGTCAAGTCAAAAGGCTCAAGTCCAAGTGAAGTCACAAGTCAATGATGTTAAAGTCTAAGTCGAGTTGCAAGTCTTTTTACATTTTGTCAAGTCGAGTCTAAAGTCATCAAATTCATGACTCGAGTCTGACTCGAGTCCAAGTCATGTGACTCGAGTCCACACCTCTGCATAATAGCAATATAAAATATAACATACATGTAATATTTACATATTATATATACAGTATATAATATATACTGATATATTATATTATATTTTTATATAATTAATAATATAATTTAAACACTCAAACAAAAAATATGTGTGTTAAAAAGCCAAAATAATATTTAATCTTTCTTTCGTCAAGAAAGTATATTTTATTTGGATTTATTTCATTATTTGTTATCAAATGAAACATTGTTGAAATATTTCAGTGTGTTGTATTTTTGCGCACATTCAACAATACCATGATAATAATGATAACCGTGATAATTTTGGTCACAATAATCGCGATATGAAGTTTTCAAATCGTTACATCCTGACTGTACATTATCTTTAAAATCTGCCCAATCTTACACAGAGCCCAGGAAACATCATGGCTGCACAAAATAGAACCAACACTGGTAGCATTACACGTCGTCTGTTCATCAATATAGTCATACTGTATATTGCATGTGCAATGAAACATATTTAATGGGGGGTTTTTTACACGGGTACACGCGCCTCTACAGCTACACACAAAAAAGCAACACTCGTAAGTAAATAACCTCACGTTTTGTTGTCAAATAAGGGTTAAAACACTCGATAATGTTGCACCTTTCTTATGAGACAAACAAAATAGTCTTGCTTGTCAAAGTTGTCGCATCAGCCAGGGTTGGCGCCGGCCAGAGTGTTGTATCATAATTTGTAGCGGCATCCTTCAAAGTCAGCACAGGGCAGCAGGGTAGGACAGGGGTTAGTGCATGTGCCTCACAATATGAAGGTCCTGGAGTTCAATCCCGGGTTCAGGATCTTTCTGTGTGGAGTTTGCATGTTTTCCTCATGACTGCGTGGGTTACCTCCGGGTACTCCGGCTTTTTGCACTCCAAAGACATGCACCTGGGAATATGTTGATAGGTTGTCTGTCTATCTGTGTTCGCCCTGTGATGAGACGGCGACTTTTCCAGGGTGTACACCGCCTTACGCCCGAATGCAGCTGAGATAGACTCCAGCACCCCCCGCAACCCTGAAAGGGACAATCCATCCAAGACAATGGATAGATGGATCCTTCAAAGTCTACATTGACGCGTCTTTTCATCAATGTGGAGTGGAAGTGGCTGTATATTCGCGTTTAAACATATACGATATGTCCTCTTAGTGTCTTTAAAGCCAGCAAGGTAGTGTTGTTTACCATTGTACTGTGGAAATGGATCAGATGAGGACAAGCCATCATTCTCTGTTTAACCCATCCACACGCTGAAGACAGAGTTTTGAAATTTGTTTTGAAACTCACGTTTTCAAAAATGTGACTTTTTGAGGACAAAAGAGGCCAAAATGCATAAAAAAGAATGACACAGTACATACAGTTCTTCATTGTACAAAACCCAAATCCAGTGAAGTTGGCACGTTGTGTAAATCGTACATAAAAACGGAATACAATGATTTGCAATTACTTTTCAACCGATATTCAGTTGAATAGACTGCAAAGACAAGATACTTAACGTTCGAACTGGTAAACGTTGTTATTTTTTTGCAAATATTAGCTTATTTGGAACTTGATGCCTGCAACATGTTTCAAAAAAGCTGGCACAAGTGGCAAAAAAGTTGAGGAATGCTCATCAAACACTTATTTGGAACATCCCACAGGTGAACAGGCTAATTGGGAACAGGTGGGTGCCATGATTGGATATAAAAGCAGCTTCCATGAAATGCTCAGTCATTCACAAACAAGGATGGGGCGAGGGTCATCACTTTGTGAACAAATGCGTGAGCAAATTGTCAAATAGTTTAAGAACAACACTTCTCAATGAGTTATTGCAAGGAATTTAGGGATTTCACCATCTACGGCCCGTAATATCATCAAAAGTTTCAGAAATCACTGCACGTAAGCAGCAATGCCCCTGACCTTCAATTCCTGGGGCGGTACTGCATCAAAAAGCGACATCAGTGTGTAAAGGATATCACCACATAGGCTCAGGAACACTTCAGAAAACCACTGTCAGTAACTAAAGTTCCTCGCTACATCTGTAAGTGCAAGTTAAAACTTTACTATGCAAAGCCAAAGCCATTTATCAACAACACCCAGAAACGCCCCCGGCTTCGCTGGGCCCGAGCTCATCTAAGATGGACTGATACAAAGTGGAAAAGTGTTCTGTGGTCTGATGAGTCCACATTTCAAATTGTTTTTAGAAACTGTGGATGTCGTGTCCTCCGGACCAAAGAGGAAAAGAACCAATTAGATTGTTATAGGCACAAAGTTCAAAAGCCAGCATCTGTGATGGTATGGGGGTGTATTAGTGCCCAAGGCATGGGTAACTTACACATCTGTGAAGGCGCCATTAATGCTGAAAGGTACATACAGGTTTTGGAGCAACATAAGTTGCCATCCAAGCAACGTTACCATGGACGCCCCTGCTTATTTCAGCAAGACAATGCCAAGCCACGTGTTACATCAACGTGGCTTCATAGTAGAAGAGTGTGGGTACTAGACTGGCCTGCCTGTAGTCCAGACCTGTCTCCTGTTGAAAATGTGTGGCGTAATATGAAGCCTAAAATACCACAACGGAGACCTCAGATTTTTGAACAACTTAAGGTGTACATCAAGCAAGAATGGGAAAGAATTCCACTTGAAAAGCTTCAAAAATTGGTCTCCTCAGTTCTCAAACGTTTACTGAGTGTTGTTAAAAGGAAAGGCCATGTAACACAGTGGTAAAATTGCCCCTGTGCCAACTTTTTTGCAATGTGTTGCTGCCATTAAATTCTAAGTTAATGATTATTTGCAAATAATGAAGTTTCTCAGTTCCAACATTAAATATCAATCAATCAATCAATGTTTATTTATATAGCCCTAAATCACAAGTGTCTCAAAGGGCTGCACAAGCCACAACGACATCCTCGGTTCAGATCCCACATAAGGGCAAGGAAAAACTCACAACCCAGTGGGACGTCGAGTGGGTCTAGCATAATATTGTGAAAGTCCGGTCCATAGTGGATCTAACATAATAGGGAGAGTCCAGTCCATATCTTGTCTTTGCAGTCTATTCAATTGAATATAAGTTGAAAAGGATTTGCAAATCATTGTATTCTGTTTTTATTTACGATTTACACAACGTGCCAACTTCACTGGTTTTGGGTTTTGTACAAACTTCTTGATTTACGATCCACAGGTTGAATGAAAACATGCTTAAGTGTACAAACTTTGTCTCAGTGTACGAATGTTTCAACCTCCCATTGTGCGCCTTGCAGTGCAGCCATTTTGGGCCCGGCAGCACATCCAATGTGGGCAGGCTGATCTATCTCCGATGCTCATTGATTACCTGCTCTGTCTTGCAGGTGTTAGCCACTGTACTGTACTCAGTACTTTGCAAAGGTGTGGACTTGAGTCACATGACTTTAGACTCGACTAGACAAAATGTAAAAAGACTTGCAACTCGACTTAGACTTTAACATCAATGACTTGTGACTTCACTTGGACTTGAGCCTTTTGACTTGACATGACTTGCTACTTCCCCCAAAACCCAAAGATTAAAAAGTTGTTCGAAGCGCTCCGTATCTTTCATTTTGTACTTGTCTGGCAGCGTGTTGTTCCTGTCAGTACAACAGCAAATCAAATTACATCCACGTTATTTTTGTCTCACAGCATTCATCCAATCAAATTGCAGGACAACCAACGAAGAAGAAATGTCAAACAACGCGCCAGTGAGGAAAAATGATGCCTAAAATAGTTTTGTTCGGGTATTAAAACTACGACTTGGTCAACTAAAAACGAATTCCAGTATGTAAAGCATGCGGTTCGAAGATTACAGACGGAGACGCAACAACTTCCAACTTGGTTCGACATTTGAAGATGCACAAAGAAGGGTAAGTTTTGAATGTAAGCTAACGTTTATTGGCTAAGTAACGTGACTTTTATTTGCTGTTTAGTTAAATCAGTGAGGCTGTAAACTCACTGCTAACGTTATAACCATAGACATCTTATAAGTAGACGCAACATCGAGCGCTACTGCCGCCATCTTGGAGTGGTGATCCGCTCCACTCAGTGCAGTTCATTTGGCAGGAGCAATGAACTGTCAGCGCATTTAATTCATCTTACCTCACTGAATACCACTGATTTTCACGCGTTTTTTTGTCATACGTGTAGCTATGGTAAAGGACACATGTTTTGGCGTGTTTTATTATTTATAGTTTGCTTAACAGTAATAGAATATTCTTATATGCTATAAATTACCAGATGTCCGAGATCAAAACTGGGAATATAATCCCAGAGAAAGGTCAGCTATTTTTAAATTGAGGAAACAATATGATTAGGTTACATATACATGCGTATATCCTACATAAACAATGTATGAATACATTAGATATCTATATATCTTATAGACTATATCTCTGTTGCTGCAGCAGCAGAGAGTTTATTCTGTCTTGACACTTTGTATTGATATTTTGTATTACATTCTTCCCTTAAACAATCATGTTTACAGAGATTGTTTTATATCTATTTTTTATGTATGTCGCTTTGGATAAAAGCGTCTGCCAAATACGTAAACATAGACATATATAAACACCTGAAAGTGTTTAAATCAGCTAAAACCACCAATCTGTTTCACTAGATTCAGAATAAAACCAAATTCTGTTTTACCCAACAATGTTAGTATTTGAATATTGTTACTTGAAGACTTATTCCTGGTTACAATTATATTGTTCAGAAAGTATTGTCTTATACTTTGCCTAAAATGAGAATGCATCGGGCTGGTGAATTTTGTTTTAGGTGGGGCTGAAAGTTTGTAAACCAAACCCCTGTAGTGGGGTCATCCTCCCCCAGAAGATTTCTTTGTGATTTTCACATACAAATATTCAAGATCTTTGCTCCTTCTCAACTCTGTGGTTATATTCTTTTCACAAAATACAACCAATAGTACGTTAATGTTAAATCTTACTTGTGAAAAGTAATCCCCCGATTCTTATTTTCAACAGTCCGCTCATTTGAACAGGAAAACGCTGAACACCAACCCGGCATATTTGTTTTCTACCTGTCAACTGTCAGTTTAGGCTGCTCGCCGGCTCCTCGTCACCACTTTAAGATGGCGGCCAAATTGCTCGCGTCACAGCAGCCAATCTAATAAGATGTCTATGGTTATAACGTCATTGCAAACACGGCTATCTGTTGCGTCCACTGCAGTTCGCTACCTTATTCATACTTTTTGTCAAGTGTTTTTTTTAAGCAGGGTTGCATGAGGTGAGACGACCTGATTCTGGGTCGGGGTTTTATAAGTAGCAGAGCAAAAAACCCACGTTGCGATCTATTGAGCGATTACGTTAGTCAATGTATCACACACAGTAACATAACGTTAGACGGCGGTCAGCAGCACCGCGTATTTTAGCCACCTACAAAATGACAAACATAGTCAAATAAAGAATATGTGTACATATTGCATAGGGCCCTGACATCTAAAAAGTACAACTCTGTTCATTGTTATGTTCATGTATTTGTTATGTTTTTCATGTGTACGCACACATCAACACTACAGTATGAGATGAGATCAATGAGATAAGGTAAGAACAGGATAGAAATTGCTGTGGAACCAGTTAAAATGCAATATGCCATGGAAATACAATGTTAACACTTTTGTGCAAATAAGTACAGTTGCACTTGTTTTTTCAAATGTGTTTATTCTGTAAAGGAATGAGTTAATAGTGCTATTATGAAGTGCAATGTCAGCACTATTTTTTTTCCTGCAACTTCAAATGCACTTGTTTTAATAAATAAATACAGCATTTTATATTTACACAAACTGTGTAAATATATTAGTCTGTGGTTAAAAGGACTTAAAAGGACTCGAAACTCAAAATGCAGGACTTAGGACTTGACTTGAGACTTTCCAGTCTTGACTTTGGACTTGACTCGGGATTTGCCTGTCTTGACTCTGGACTTGACTCGAGACTTGAGGGCAAAGACTTGAGACTTACTTGTGACTTGCAAAACAATGACTTGGTCCCACCTCTGGTACTTTGTATGCTTTTTACGTGTTTTTGCCTTCTTAGAGCATCTTTATGGTTTTGTCAGCTCAATATAAGCTCAAAGAAAGCAATGGACAAGCAATCTGTGGTTTAAAACAGTCACAAATCCGCAGCGTTGTCGACACTGCCTCCTCGCCCTCCCTTCCGCTGCACGCCAAGAAGATTAACCGTTGTTGTTGTAGCGATGTGGTTGTTAAAGTGAAGGAGTTTTGTTATTTCAAACTGAGCGCACCCGAAGGCTCGGGACATTGTGTGTGTCAGCAGGGCGGCTGAATATAAGGAGGACAGTTCAGCCAGTTGTTGTTGTTTTAGCTTCTTTAATAAATAGAAAATTGATCCATCCCCTTTTGTTATGTTTGTTTAAAATACAGTACAGTATATCGCTTTATATTGTGTTCAAAATGTACAAACCTTTACTAATTTATAGACCAAAATTCATGTTTACATTGTTTCTTATAGAGAAATTAGCTTCAATATAAAACATTTTTCATTAAACCCTGTTCAAGCGTCCAATTATGTTTGTAAATCGAGGTTCTGCTGTATTTGTGTTTGTGTGGACAAGGCCTTACACCGTTTAATAGTGCTTTTTGTCAGCTCCTCTTGGAACACGTTTCTCAAGTTGTGGGTCTGTAGCTTTAAAGCTAATGAACTTTTGTCAGAGCACGTTGCTCCTCGGAGAGCATGTGCACTTAATCCACGTTTTTATATATTTTTTTATACATATACCTGTACATAGTAACTCTGCACTTGTCCAACATGATGGATGCCTTAAACAACAATGTAACATTAAGGAGTGGGGTCGTCAGAAATAAAGGCTTCATTTTAGGATGTGCAGCGAAGCCTTTTCGTCACTTTTTTTTTCTCAAAGCTCTGTGAAGTGGTGGGTTTATATGCTGGCATATCTAATAGATACACTCCTTAATGTATTGTTGTGTGTACTTTACAGTGAGTGCCTTAATAATAAGTAAGCGACCCTCACTATTCCTTCAACAGGTTTTAAACACTCGAGCCTTTCTCTTCCTCCACATCACATTCCTGCCTCCGTCAACAATTGGACCTCATCGGTTCCTGCTATCTCTCCTGTGCGAGCGGAGTTGGTGAGCGCGAGCCGGGGCCTGGCCGTGTGCAGTGGGGGCCCTTGGGTGTATGGGGGAGAGGCACGTCTGCTGGCAGAGAGGGCAAGTAGATCAGCGTGGCTCAGTGTCTGCGAGGCGCTGATAAGATTCCAGGATTTTTCCCGGTGTGACAGGCTTGCTCAGCCAGCCGAACGCCCCCTTTTGCATGGAGGCAGCCGTCGCTATCGCCGCCTGACCTATCCCCGCCCCCTCACACACACACACACACACACACACACACACACACACACACACACACACACACACACACCTCTGCTACACCTCAGCAGGCAGGTGCAGCCACACCTAAGATCCTTCTCCCGCTCTAATTATTAATCTGGTTTACATCTCCTGCCAGCGTTCTAAAACGAAGTGGATTTCTACTTTAAAGTTGGACGCTTTTTCACTGTGCACACCGTCACGCTGCTTCTTTTCTCTCAGACTCTCCTCTCGTTCTTTATCTCAGGCCCCCTCCAGCCCAGCCTCCCCCCACTCCCCTCTCCCTTGGATGGCAGGTCAGGCAGTGAGCTGTGCGGGCTCAGAGGAGGTAAGGACGCCGCGGTGCACATTAATAATGAAAGGCCTCAGACACCCTCCCGCCCCCCCCCCCAGACACACACACACACACACACACTCACGCATGCACTCCCCCCATCGCCATGGCGATGGCACTAGCCCAGCACTGTCATCAGTGAAGGGGGGAGGCAGAGGCGGGGGATACAGCCACTCTCTCCAACTCTCTGCTCGCCAAGCTGATCACGAGCTCGTACGCCATACTGGGCCTTCCACTGTGGATGTGCGCTAATTAAAAACACTCAGCAGCACGGCTGCAGCAGAGCCCCGCATCACTATACCTGGACGTGAGAGAAAGAGAGGGACTTTACGGACAAAGCTGTGAAGAAAAGAAAAGAAAAAACAGCAAGAATCATCACTTGGCAGGAAATGGAAATTCACTGTGGCGTCACAGACCCAAATTATTAGAATTAGCAGTTACACTAATACCCATGTGAGATTGGCCACACGTTGAAGGTTTGCGATTTTCCTTAGTCCAACTTTGCATCCTTTGCTTGGCTAATGTGCACAATTTAACTGTGCACACGCTCGCCTCTTTACCAAAACCTCCTTAAAAAGAACAGTGGAGTGAATTATAATTATATAGCGCTTTTCTCTAGTGACTCAAAGCACTTTTACATAGTGAAACCCAATATCTAAGTTACATTTAAACCAGTGTGGGTGGCACTGGGAGCAGGTGGGTAAAGTGTCTTGCCCAAGGACACAACGGCAGTGACTAGGATGGCGGAAGTGGGGATCGAACCTGGAACCCTCAAGTTGCTCTACCAACCGAGCTATATATATATATATATATATATATATACATATATATATATATATATATATATATATATATATATATATATATATATATATATATATATATATATATATATATATATATAACAGTGTAAGCTCTAAAGTCAAACGCACCTGAGTCTGTGCACTTTAAAACAGGGGTGTCCAAACTTTTTTCCACTCAGGGCCCCACAATGTTGTAGGGGCCATTTTGATGTTTTTCATTTTCAAAACCAATAAAATATATATTTAAAAAAATTAACCTTTCGAGTTCCCTTCAGGTTCGGTCCCACGCACCCGGAAGGGTCTCAGTCATAATGTTTTTTTTAAAATAACTCATATATTATTTTTTGTATTCAACACTTACAGTAAATCTCCAGATTAACTTAATGTCTATCTGTCTATATATTTGTGTTTGTTTGTTTGTTTTTTATGTATCGAGTCCGTTTTGTGGAAAACCTGTATTTTATGACAAAAACAGAAAATCTACAATATTTTCCCCAAAATAATTTTCAAAGTTGAATATTTGATGTGAAGTAATTGGAGCTTTAAATAGGAAAATAATTCATAACTTTGATTTTAATTAAAGATTATTTTATGAGCAATGACAGTTTTTTTAATTAATTTGGCGGTCCAAAAGGGCCCCACTCATAAAAGTGTTAAAAACAAGTCAGATTTTTGTTTTACTTTCAACGCTTAAATCTCTAGATCAACTTCAAATCTTTTCATTGATTATCATTTTTATCATGTTTTTTGTTTGTTATATGCCCTTTTTGTCAAAGATAACAAATTATGCAATATTCCCCCCCCAAAAAATATTTTAAATTGGATTTTTTTTTATTTGAAGTAATTGGAGCTTTGGATAGGTCAATAATTCATAACACCATTGATTTGAATACATTATTATTTTTTGAACAATGACAGCTTTAAAGAAATAAACTGTCTGCATGGCAGCTTTGTGTTATTAGCCAACATTACAACTTTTTCTTGTTATTTTTACTAGTTTGCTCTTTTATTCCACTTTTTAATGTTTTTTTTATTTTTTATGTTTTTCAATAGTATTTTTAGAATGTTCCAAGGGCCGTTAAAAAATTAGCTGCAGGCCAAAAATGACCCCCTGGGCCGCACTTTGAACACCACTGCTTTAAAATAAGAGCTCATGTGAGCATCAAAGGATTACGACGCTTATCCCATAGGAGGTAAGCGTTGTGTAGTGATTCACACAGCTGACTGTTATGCACCTTGCATGAGTTTCCATTCCACAGTGTGACAGGCAATTAATATTGTGCTTAAAAACTTAACTTCTTTTTACACTTTAACACTAAAAGCGAGGTGTGTAGGGCACATCTTAATCACCTTCGCCTAGTGTCTTCACAGCTGACTGTTTTATGTCTGAATCCAACAGGTGTTGTAAACATAGTATTTGTACTCTTGTGTAGCTCTTTACACTTTTACATTGAAAGTGCTATTCTGTAACTTACTGTTTATGTAGTTTTCATATTAAAAGTGGTTAACTTCTTTTACAACCGAAGTGAGATGGGCGAAACCCATCTTTAACATGATTTCGCTACAGCTTCGTGATTAAGCAGATTGTTTTCATTTTCTTATTATTCAGTCATCAAAATAATTTTGTATTACAGTTACTGTGAATTATTTTTACAATTTAACACTAAAAAACAGGTTAAAGTAGGTAAATAGAAGGTACAACAAAGTTAAATATAAGGTAAAAGAAGTGAAAACAAGATAAATATAAGGTAAAAGAAAGTAAATAAGCTAATAAAAAAGGTACACTGCAGGTCATACTTGCCAACCCTCCCGAATTTCCCGGGAGACTCCCGAATTTCAGTGCCTCTTCCGAATTTCTCCCGATTTCCAGCCGGACAACTATATTGGGGCGTGCCTTAAAGGCACTGCCTTTAACTCCTCTCTCACCTGAAAAGGAGACTATTATATACAGTATGTCTCCGTTATCCATAGGTTTATCTATCACCCATAAAGTAGGCATGCACGGAGCTATTTCTCAGCGTGTGTTTATTCCAATACACTGACACACAACATCCGGATTCCCATCATGCATTGCTTCAAAACTACGGCAAGTAGTAATGTCCAAAATTTCCAGCCGGACAAACAATATTGGGCGCGTGCCTTAAAGGCACTCCCTTTAGCGTCCTCTCACCTGAAGGAGACCATTATATATGTCTCCGTTATCCATAGGTTTATCTATAACCCACAACACGGTGGCCGAATGGATTTAGTCACTCATGAACGGTCAGAGAAGCACAAGGCGGCGGCAACACAGTATTATGGGCCACCATCGCCCACCATCGCCTGAGAACAGGAACAGGGCAATCAAAAGCTGCTGTGGCCAGATGGGGCTACAAAACCGGCCCAAACACTTGCGAATGCGGAGAAGAGTTCAAGAGGACCACACGATGCAGCACTGCCTTGTCTGTCCTCTGCTACTCAACCAGTTCTGCTAAAAGATCTCGCAGAGTTCAACGACAATGCAAAAGACTGTGTAAATGGGAAACTGTCATATAACCACATGCTTCCAAGACACGAAAAGAAGAAGAAGATGGGCCACCTTGCAAGCAACATCCCGTTCTCATTTGCGGATGTTTTCTACAAATCCGTGAAGGATATGTTCCCGGATTCAGAGATCGCTCGCCAGTACTCAAATCGCAGAACAAAGGCTACTCAAATAGTGAAAGGTAAGTGTTTTTTTTTTTTTTTAAGTAAGCAGCAAGTACAGTACAGTTAGTAGAACAACTGTGTTTTCATGACTTTGTACTGTACTATATTTTTTAATTTATTTATATATATATATATATATATATATATATATATATATATATATATATATATATATATATATATATATATATATATATATATATATATATATATATATATATATATATATATATATCTGCGATGAGGTGGCGACTTGTCCAGGGTGTACCCCGCCTTCCGCCCGATTGTAGCTGAGATAGGCTCCAGCGCCCCCGCGACCCCGAAGGGAATAAGCGGTAGAAAATGGATGGATGGATATACATATATATATATATATTAGGTATGTCCGATAATGGCTTTTTGCCGATATCTGATATTCCGATATTGTCCAACTCTTTAATTACCGATACCGATATCAACCGATACCGATATATATAGTCGTGGAATTAACACATTATTATACCTAATTTGGACAACCAGGTATGGTGAAGATAAGGTCCTTTTTAAAATAAATAAATAAATAAATAAATAAAATAAATACATTAAAAACATTTTCTTGAATAAAAAAGAAAATTAAACAATATAAAAACAGTTACATAGAAACTAGTAATTAATGAAAATTAGTAAAATTAACTGTTAAAGGTTAGTACTATTAGTGGACCAGCAGCACTCACAATCATGTGTGCTTACGGACTGTATCCCTTGCAAACTGTATTGATATATATTGATATATAATGTAGGAACCAGAATATTAATAACAGAAAGAAACCCTTTTGTGTGAATGAGTGTAAATGGGGGAGGGAGGTTTTTTGGGTTGGTGCACTAATTGTAAGTGTAATCTTGTGTTTTTTATGTTGATTTAATTAAAAAAAAAACGATACCGATAATTTAAAAAAACCTGATACCGATAATTTTCCGCTATATATATATATCTATATATATATATATATAGATATATATATATAGATATATATGTATGTATGTATGTATGTATGTATATATATATATAGATATATATGTATGTATGTATGTATGTATGTATGTATATATATATATATATATATATATATATATATATATATATATATATATGTATATATATATATATATATATATATATATATATATATATATATATATATATATATATATATATATATATATATATATATATATATATATATATATATATATATATGTATATATATATATATATGTATATATATATATATATGTATATATATATATATATGTATATATATATATATATATATATATATATATATATATATATATATATATATATATGTATATATATATATATATATATATATATATATATATATATATATATATATACATATATATATATATATATATATATATATATATATATATATATATATATATATATATATATATATATATATATATATATATATATATATATATATATGTGTATATATATATATATATATGTGTATATATATATATATGTATATATATATATATATATATATATATACATATATATATATATATATATATATATATATATATATATATATATATAGAACAAATACTTTATTTTCAGTGAATTCTAGCTATAAATATACTCCTCCCCCCACCCCCCGATCTCCCGAATTCGGAGGTCTCAAGGTTGGCAAGTATTCTGCAGGTAAAAGTAGGTTAATAAATAAAAATTCAAGCTAAAAGTAGGTTAATAAAAGGTAAAACAAGGTAAATTGAAGGCAAAATACAGTAAATATAAGATTAAAACAAGGAAAATAGAAGGTGAAACAAGCTACATAGAGGAAAAATACAAGGTAAAATAAGGTTTAGAAAAGGTAAAAGAAGAGGTCAATTGAAGGTGAAACAAGGTTAATAAAAGGTAAACAAGGTAAGTGGAAGGTCAAAGAAATGAAATAAAAGTTAAAAGAAGGTAAATAAAGGGTAAAAACAGGTTATAAAACGTTAAACCTAAGTAAAGAGAAAATACAATAAAATAAATAGAAGGTTAAAAAAAAAGGTAAACACAAGTTAAGAGGATAAAACAAGGTAAATAGAAAATAAAAAGGGTAAAACAAGATGAGAAGAAGATAAATGTAAGGAATACAGGGGAAAAGAAGGTTAATAGAAGGTACAATAAGAAAACAAGGTAATTAGAAGATAACAATGGTAAAACAATATAAAATAGAAGGTAAAATAAGGTAAATAGGAGGTAAATAAGGTGAAAAAATGGTAAAACAAAGTAAATGGATGTTTATACAAGGTAAATATAAGGTCAAATACAGTGAATAGAAGGTAAAACAAGGTGGATAGAAAGTAAAACAAGGTAAATAAAAGGTAAAATAATGTGAAAATATAACAAGGTGAATAGAAAGTAAAACAAGGTAAATAAAAGGTAAAATAATGTGAAAATATAACAAGGTAAATAGAAGGTAAAACAATGTAAACAGGAGGTAAGTGATGTGGTGAATAGATGGCACAATAAGGTGAATAGAATGTAAAACAAGGTCAAATAAGGTGAATAGAAGGTAAAATAAGGTGAATAGAAGGTACAATAAGGTGAATAGGAGGTAAAACAAGGTAAATAAAAGGTGAAACAAGGTGAATAGAAGATAAAACAAGGTGAATAGAAGATAAAACAAGGTGAATAGAATGTAAAACAAGGTAAATAGAAGGTAAAACAAGGTAAATAGAACGTAAAACACAGGCTAGGCACATCTAGAATATGAATCACCTTGATATTGTTGAATGTTTTCTGTATTAACCTGCCTTAGGGCAATGGATGAAAATTAGCTATTGTGCTAACTCTGGCATATTTACATTGTTGCTCTATGTTGATGAACATGCATTTTCCTAGTTCAAATAAATAAACAAATATTACACCTTTGCCATTAGAGTAAGTGTTTTATTGTTTATTTATTACTGTACTTAACCGTACTGTACTTAGCTAACTAAAATATTATTGTCGTTATTTCCATTGCTTCCTGTGGGAGTTTTAACATTCTTAACTGTCATACAAGTGTAAAAAGAAGTTCACCGCTGTTTATATTCAAATATAACTAAAAATTGTGTTTGGCTTTATAAGTTCTATCACTCTGACTAATGATCATTAAAAAAAAGTCCCTTTGTACATATATATATATATATATATATATATATATATATATATATATATATATATATATATATATATATATATATATATATATATATATATATATATATATATATATATATTTTTTTTTTTTTTTTTTTTTTTTTTAAGAGTGACAAGTGGACAAACATGGGAATTGTACATTTGACACAAATACATGCATTCCTCTTTATTCACAAAAAACAGTCCAATTTTCTAAACAAATACAAAGATCGGTTATTCTTAAGAGCTGCAGCTACCCGGTAA
This sequence comes from Entelurus aequoreus, assembly GCF_033978785.1. Classification (NCBI taxonomy): domain Eukaryota; kingdom Metazoa; phylum Chordata; class Actinopteri; order Syngnathiformes; family Syngnathidae; genus Entelurus; species Entelurus aequoreus. Next base: position 63,747,382 of record NC_084735.1, on the reverse strand, counting down.
CATAACACAAATCATGAAAATAAAAGAAAGCAAATACAAAATAAAGTAATCTTGTCTCAGTGCGTTCAGTAGGGTAGACTCAGAGCAAGTGCTGTCTCTTAGTGCTATCGGCCAGATAGCATGCTACGGAGCATGCTCAGTAGGGGCCAAAATAACAAACGTAAGGCTGCCAGTTGCACATTAAAAAAAAAACAGTTTAAAAAAAAAAACAAGGGCTGTTGATGGATGACATTTTTGCCAAGTATCAGCTTCTATTTCCTGTTTGGAGGTGGGATTTTACAGCAATTTGAATGTGTGGTTGTTAGGTCAAAAGAGACAAAGTTTTGGGTAACGTAATCATGAAGAGTTCCAAGAATGTTTGCCATTAGCCGCTAGTTTTTAAAAGATATAGCTGTAAAAGTACATTCTCTACACAAGTACTGTATCTTTCCACACATGAACAACATTAACACCAAACACAGAAATAAGTTGATTGTCCACACCTGGGTCTGTCATTTCTGCTTCTGGCAATAAACAGTTCTGTGTTCGAGCGACATGAAGAAAAAAAAAGCTGCTGGTAAAAGGACAAAAGGTACCAAAATGGAAACATAGAAAAAGGAATTAAAGTTTCCATAGATGCTTTTCTTCACGCTTCATTTTTGGTTCAAGAAATAAGTAGGCGCATCCATTACCCCATTTTTTTTCTGCTTTGTTTTTGTTCTTTTTTTTCTTTTTTTTAATAATATTTTCTTGTTGTTGATTGTTTATTTAGTAGCCAGTGTCCGGAGACAATCCAAAGAGTTGGCATTGCACTTGATGGCAGAGCTTTGGGTAAGGGAGAAGAGGAGGAGAAGTCCTACTGGAACCATCGGAACGCCGCTCCTGTCGGAAGCATCACCTTCTTGGAAGAACACAGAAAAGAAGAAGGGGAAGGGAGACGAGGGAAGAGAAGTTTGTAAGTTACTCATGAAAAGTAAGACATGTTCTTCTTTTATATACAATCTTTGATAGCGACACATTTCCCCCTTTCGCTTATTCAGTTTCATGTGTTTTAATTATGTTATTAGTTATTTTTATCAATCAATTATTTAAATGAGACTTTTATTGCAATAATTCCAGTATTTATTTAAATATTTTTTTATTTAAGTGTAACAATTATAAAATCCGGACCGTATTGAGTGCCCAGAACTTTAAATACGCGAACAATACCGCTGAAATAAAGCACAGGAGAGCCATGGTATGTGGGTGCAAAGATGTTTTTTTGTTTTTTTTGTAATAATGCACACATTTCAAAAGTGCTATTTTAATGTTGAGTGTGCATTTATCGGAAAAAAAGAATCAAAATTATGGCAAGCAGTGTTGTTTATTTAAACTATTTTCCATAAATTTCACGTTAAGGCTATAAAGTGGGTTTTGTTTGATAAACCTGATTAATTGATAGATTAATCAATTACTAAAATAATTGATAGCGGCTGCCCTAAATGAACTGTAAACTACTTTTTTTTTTTAGCAAAGTATACTGCAAATTGATTTGACTGCATTTTCATAAATACATTTTTTTTATTTCAAACATTAATTCAAACAGAAATAAACACTGGGAAAATAAGCATTTGTTGCCTGTCCCCGCTTAAATTTGAATTTACCATGAAATATAATCATTTAAATCATTCAAAAATGTAAAATGTTTGAGTGACTCCTTACATATTTTTTTTATTTCCACTTTTTCCACTCAGTCCCGTTACTCTAACAGTGGTTCTCAAACTTTTTTTTTTTACCTAAGAAAACACGTGGCTCTCCAAGTGCCACCATAATGACCAACATTAAATTACAGTAGTGTAGTAGGCCTAAGTCTTCATTAAAAACAAAGAAAATAGTTTTATTTTACAAGTATATTTATAATTTTTGACCGCTGTAACATTACACACAATTTGAACGGTAACACTGTGTTTGAATATTGGGGAAAAAACACTAACTAAATAATGAATACAATAAAATTATCGCACACAAAAGTTAAAGTATCACTAGATGGAGCCCGCGTACCACTGGTAGTACACGCACCACAGTTTGAAAATCATGCTCTAACACATTACCCATTTTAAGAAAAATAAGGAATATTCTAAAAGTCACATGGTCCACAGGTAGTTGCATCGTTCAGATCCTCTGTAAGTGAGTACATGTAGTCATTGACAGAAGATATTTCAACCATGACTGGAGTGGGAGTTAAAATGTTATCATCGTCCTGATACCCCAACAATTGTTTTGATGTTATTTGTGTATTTCTGAAATATTATTTTGTGCATGAATCGCTGTAGTGTGCTTAGTGTCAACGTGCTATTAGCATACATGCTACGAGCTATATTTCATGCATTTGCTAATTCTATAATGAAAACTCACTCCTGTTACTTTCAGTCCTGTTACTTATGTAAGTAATTGTCGCCAGTGGAACTTTTTTACCAACAAAAGTTGCCTTTGATCAGGCCTGAGCAATATTTTGACTCGAGGGGCCAAATTTAGAGAAAAAATGTGTCTGGGGGCCGGTATATCTATTTTTAGGAACACTAATACAAAACCTCATGTCTGATTGAATGCTAAAAACGTTATGACAGACCACCTTAAATGGATTTTTTTTACTGAATGAGACACCCAGAATGTACATGAAAATAAAAAATGTGGGATTTACAATAATAACTTAACGATAAAACACTGAATATTGACAACATATGAACTTCACACCCCCTCTCGATCGACATATTTTACAATCAAGCGAAACGTAATATGAACTATGAAATATGAACACGAAGGATAAAAAAAAAAACACCTACGATCTGATAAATCACTAAGCTTTAGAATTTTGTTGTAAAAATCTCCTTCTGCATCTGTCCCTGACACCCGCATTTCAGGCTGGCTGATCTGGAAACACTCTGTGGAAACGCTCCCCACCCACACTGCTTGGTGCCTCGTCTGAGCTGCTGTGACTTAGATTACCATAGTATCTAGTATACCATGCAAAATCGCAGATTCCAACCATTAAAATACTTTGTATAGTTCAAGACTTACGGTTATTTCAAAACATCACTGCACATCATAATGGCAGCTACAGTTTCCATCTTAAAGACCTAAAAAAATTATTTGGGAATGTCCGGCAGGCCAGATTAATTTGCCCAGGTCTGCCTTAGATGGGCCAGTAGACAATTGGAGGATTTCAATAAGTGTATTATTAGATTTAAAGTTGGGAAAAAAGACAACAATGTAAGTTTATTTTGAGAGAGTTATAACGAGCGAATGGCACCGATTCAGTGGAATGGCTTTTAAACTTGGGGGACGGGGTGGGGCGGTTGGGAGAGTGGCCGTGCCAGCAACCTGAGGGTTCCTGGTTCAATCCCCACCTTCTACCAACTTCGTCACGTCCGTTGTGTTCTTAAGCAAGACACTTCACCCTTGCTCCTGATGGGTCGTGGTTAGGGCCTTGCATGGCAGCTCCCGCTATCAGTGTATGAATGTGTGTGTGAATGGGTGAATGTGGAAATAGTGTCAAAGTGCTTTGAGTACCTTGAAGGTAGAAAAGCGCTATACAAGTATAACCCATTTACCATTTTAAACTTCACATGATAATATTTGTTTTCAATAGTTAAAGTAAGTTGTTCAAACAAGTGTTTACAAAGTACAAGGAAGAAGCATTATGATCAGCGTCATGAACTTGTTCAAAATAAGATATTATCCATCTCATTAAGTGAATCATGTCTGATTTAATTATTTATGAGGGAACTGATATATTTAGAACACGTTGGTGTAAATTGTGTACAAACTGAGAACAGGAAGTGAATATATGTGTTAGTAATTGCTATGAAGTGGAAAAGGGGTAGGATTAAATAAGCCTTGCTTCTTCCTACTCCTTAATGGACATGTTGTAAAGAAAAAAAATTAAATATGTAAAATATGTGATGTATCATATCGATGCTGTATACATGTTCGAAATACATTTTAACCAACCGACCAAATATTTTACAATTGTATTTATTTAACGTTGAGCATTTAGTTTTGTTTGACTTTTTTATTGTTTGTATATATTAATCTGTTTATGTTTTGTATGTTTTCATATTCCCTTTTTACTGTCATTTCCAACCTTTTTAATAATTCATACTTAGACTTAGACAAACTTTATTGATCCACAAGGGAAATTGTTCCACTCAGTAGCTCAGTTTTAAAGGATGGAAAGGGTACGGATGGAAACGATAATGAAGGTATTAAAGGCCTACTGAAACCCACTACTACCGACCACGCAGTCTGATAGTTTATATATCAATGATGAAATCTTAACATTATAACACATGCCAATACGGCCGGGTTAACTTATAAAGTGACATTTTAAATTTTCCGCTAAACTTCCGGTTCGAAACACCTCTGAGGATGACGTATGCGCGTGACGTAGACCGGCGAACACGGGTATGCCTTCCACATTGAAGCCAATACGAAAAAGCTCTGTTTTCATTTCATAATTCCACAGTATCCTGGACATCTGTGTTCGTAAATCTGTTGCAATCATGTTCATTGCATTATGGAGAACGAAGCTGAGCAAGCAAAGAAGAAAGTTGTCGGTGCGAAATGGACGTATTTTTCGAACGTAGTCAGCAACAACAGTACACAGCCGGCGCTTCTTTGTTTACATTCCCGAAAGATGCAGTCAAGATGGAAGAACTCGGATAACAGAGACTCTAACCAGGAGGACTTTTGACTTCGATACACAGACGCCTGTAGAGAACTGGGACAACACAGACTCTTACCAGGATTACTTTGATTTGGATGACAAAGACGCAGACGTGCTACTGTGAGTATGCAGCTTTGGCTTCTAAACATTTGATCGCTTGACCGTATGTGCGCAACTTTTTTTTGCGTATGTACGTAACTTTTTAAAAATATATAAGCTTTATGAACCTTGGGTTAGGTGAACGGTCTTTTGGGCTGAGTGATTGTGTGTGTTGATCAGGTGTTTGATATGTATTGGCGTGTTCTATGGAGCTAGGAGCTAGCATAGGAGCTAGGAGCTAGCATAACAAACACGCAGGTGTTTTTATGCAGGATTAATTTGTGGCATATTAAATATAAGCCTGGTTGTGTTGTGGCTAATAGAGTGTATATATGTCTTGTGTTTATTTACTGTTGTAGTCATTCCCAGCTGAATATCAGGTACCGTGAGTATGCAGCCTTGGCTGCTAAACATTTGATAGCTTGACCGTATGTGCGCGTCACGTACGTAACTTTTAAAAAATATATAAGCTTTATGAACCTTGGGTTAGGTGAACGGTCTTTTGGGCTGAGTGATTGTGTGTGTTGATCAGGTGTTTGAATTGTATTGGCGTGTTCTATGGAGCTAGGAGCTAGCAGAGGAGCTAGGAGCTAGCGTAACAAACACGCAGGTGTTTTTATGCAGGATTAATTTGTGGCATATTAAATATAAGCCTGGTTGTGTTGTGGCTAATAGAGTATATATATGTCTTGTGTTTATTTACTGTTGTAGTCATTCCCAGCTGAATATCAGGTACCGTGAGTATGCAGCCTTGGCTGCTAAACATTAGATAGCTTGACCGTATGTGCGCGTCACGTACGTAACTTTTTAAAAATATATAAGCTTTATGAACCTTGGGTTAGGTGAACGGTCTTTTGGGCTGAGTGATTGTGTGTGTTGATCAGGTGTTTGAATTGTATTGGCGTGTTCTATGGAGCTAGGAGCTAGCAGAGGAGCTAGGAGCTAGCGTAACAAACACGCAGGTGTTTTTATGCAGGATTAATTTATGGCATATTAAATATAAGCCTGGTTGTGTTGTGGCTAATAGAGTATATATATGTCTTGTGTTTATTTACTGTTGTAGTCATTCCCAGCTGAATATCAGGTCACCCCCGGCTCTCACAGCATCTTCCCTATCTGAATAGCTTCAACTCCCCACTAGTCCTTCACTTGCACTTTACTCATCCACAAATCTTTCATCCTCGCTCAAATTAATGGGGAAATTGTCGCTTTCTCGGTCCGAATCTCTCTCACTTCATGCGTCCATCATTGTAAACAATAGGGAACTTTGCGTATATGTTCAACTGACTACGTCACGCTACTTCCGGTAGGGGCAAGCCTTTTTTTTATCAGATACCAAAAGTTGCAATCTTTATCGTCGTTGTTCTATACTAAATCCTTTCAGCAAAAATATGGCAATATCGCGAAATGATCAAGTATGACACATAGAATAGATCTGCTATCCCCGTTTAAATAAAAAAAAATCATTTCAGTAGGCCTTTAAGTCGACAAAAAATGTACCATAGTAGCAATATAAAATATAACATATGTAATATTTACATAATATATATATACAGTATATAATAATAAATACTGATATATTATATTATTATATTATATTTTTATATAACATATACAATATATAACAAATCCCAATTACCATGTACAATATTACTGTATATGTAAAAAGGTCAGCATACCCAGAAATGTTCTCTGTTTTGAACCCATGGCAAAAAGACGATCTTATTTGAAGCTAAAGAAGTTAAGTATAAAACTACATTTGAGTAAAGAAAATATTTAATGTTCATGTGTGCGAACCCCTAATTTAGATAATAATTTAAAAAATTAAAAAATACATTGCAAACTTTTAGGGTTTGTGTCTGTGGTAGCCTGCATCCTTATTTACATGATTAATTAATTGTATCTGTTTGTATTATTGCAAAAAATGCGAATAAAAACATAAATTACATGATTTATGAACACACATTTTACCAAAGCGCTTGAACCTTTGCTTGTTTGCTATTTTAGTTCATAAATGACCCGCCACTCTCGGCATGAGTGATGAAATGTGTATGAGCCATTAGACGCAGGAAAAGGCTTCACACAAAAACCGATAGGCCACATTTATTATTTAGCCACCACACGCGTCGCTCTCCCACGCCATCCTTAATGACGATGCCACTCTACACCGTCAACACCCCCCTCCGCCGACCCTCACTGTGGCTATCTGCATGTCAGAAGTGGCACACATGCGTGCTGCTAGAGGCCCGCCAATCAGGACGCGGAGAGACACTATCAGCAAGGCGGGTGTCCTGCAAAGTCCAATTGGGACACGCGCGAAGGGAGCCTGGAGTGAGGCAGGAAGGACTCATGCACCCACACGCGCTCTCACACCAAATCCAATATGTGTCACACACCTCCACACGCACCAGTGTGTTCCTACGCCCTCAAAAAACAGCGAGACGATGGAACTGAAATCCCCATGCATGTTGCATTCAGGTGTCTATCGGCGCCCAGACATGAAAGGGGTATAAAAACAAGTGCAGTAAGTTAGATCACATGCTTTGTGTTAACCTCATCCCCCTTCACTGTTGCTAAATCACATTGGCTAAAGATTAACAGGTTAAATATTAATGATGTTAAAAATAAAAACACTGGGTAGGCAAAAATATGTCTATTAGTGAAAAGGTAAATCAGTGTGCGCTGGGGTTTAAAAAAAAAAAAAAAAAAGACGCTTAGTTGTGCTGCTTGTAAAACTTTAGGCCTATCTACAAATCCCAGCTGTCTTTTTAACATTGTTCTTTAAAAATAAGTACACCAATTAGGTAATGTGTTTTGTGTTAACCTTCAGATCAAGCATAAAACTCCACATCTGTCCAGAAAAGAAATTTGAATATAGAATATTGCGAGTTTGTATAGTGAACATACAAGACAACTTGTCTTTTATTAGTAAGTAAGCTAACAAGACTCCTAATTTAGCTGCTGACGTATGCAGTAACATATTGTGTCATTTTCCATTCTATTATTTTGTCAAAATTATTAAGGACCGGTACTTTTCAGAGGCGGTATAATACCGAATATGATTCATTAGTATCGCGGTACTATACTAATATCGGTATACCGTACAACCCTACTGATTCTTGTTAGCATGCTAACATTAGTATGCTAGCATTTTTTGGAGCCAATTTTGTAGGCATTCACATCAGTCATACTTTGCTACCTGATGCATGTTACCTTTTTCAGGTACACAACTCAAGAGTAATATATTTTGGTACTTGGCGTGTAATTAGCATTTTAGTCATGCTAGTTTAGCAGGTATACACTTCAGCATGTTAGCTTTTTTAGCACATTTTGCTCATATTTTTTTCACATTATTTCTACTACAATTGCATTTTTGGCACAAAAAAAAATACAATATATATAACTAGTTTTAAGGTGAAAATGGCCCGCACATTCTTTGATTTGTCAGTATGTTGGAAAAAGTGTGGGCATGCCTGTTCTAGTACTTTCTTCCAAACAAGGAGGCGCTAGCAAGGGAGAGCAAAACCCTAAACCACGAGGTGAAAATGGAGTTTAAAAAGACATTTGCACCACTTAGAATGTTGACTCTGTAAATTAATCATTTTTTAACATGTTTCAAAAAAAATGTCATATATTTTGTCATTTCAGATCCTTTAGTATAGAAAATAAGCTTGTATAGTGTTAGCCTAGCATGCTAGCTGGCTAACTAGTCTTTGTGATTGTAGTCAAACCTTTTGTGAACCTAATGTAATGTTTAACTCCTAAACCTGCATAGTCTTGTAAGAAAACACTGTGAAGCTAGAACATAGGAAAATAACTAGAACAGTGGTTCTTAACCTTGTTGGAGGTACCGAACCCCACCAGTTTCATATGCGCATTCACCGAACCCTTCTTTAGTGAAAAATAAGATTTTGGGGTTTTTTTCAAATTCAAGACAAAGTTATATGTTTTTGGTAACACTTTAGTATGGGGTACATATTCTAAGTAACAACGACTTAATTTAGAGTTTTTTGGACACTAGGGGAACATATTCTAAGTAATAAAGACTTAATTTAGAGTTATTTGGTTAGGGTTAGGGTTAGAGGGTTAGGGCCAGGGTTAGAGGGTTAGGGTTATAATAAGGCCATGCCGAATAAGGCATTAATAAGTACTTAATAATGACTAGTTAAGAGCCAATATGTTACTAATTTGCATGTTAATAAGCAACTAATTAATTGTGAATATGTTCCACGTACTAAAGTGTTACCATGTTTTTTTTACTGGTGCACAAAATGAACCGTGCATGATCACCTTGTTCAAAGAACAAAACCAACACAGTGCATAAACTCACAACAAATTACACACCTGCAAATCAGTCTGACTTCTGCTGTTACCGTATCCGTAATACGCAAATAGGGAGAAGTTTTTATTTACACGATGAGCCCGACTCACCGAACCCCTAGGGTTCGATCGAACCCAGGTTAAGAACCACTGAACTAGAGAGAACAATGTTAAAGTTAACACTTTCCCCTGTTAATTTCAAGATGCACCAATGCATTGTGGGATAGTCTTGCATGTCCAGTAACAATGCAACATTAACCTTTACTATCAGTTAAATTGTATAGAACTCTCACTTTTATCAACCCATGTTTGAGGTCAAACTAATTTAGTCACTTGTTAAGACATGAATGAATGTACTCAGAAGATTATGACACATTTTTTTAGACAAATTGCTTCTTAAGTGATAATAAATATGAACCATAAGGTAAACTTCGCAGGCAGCATATTGGCAGCATCATTTTATGGTCTGTGTTGTTAACCTCTCATCTGTCTCTGTGACGACCTTTCTACAGAAGCACTTAGCTGGTGAGACAGCCAGGAGGACAGCAGCAACATCTGGCGCCGACACAGATGTAAAAAAAAAAACCCCGGTAAGGTCTGGATTTACTGTGTCGTAATACATGGCAAGAAAACACATTCATCAGATGAACTTTAACTGTTACGTTTCCTCATTAAACATGTGCAATCAATAGAAAGTGGCAGCAAATAGAAGGAAAAACATGTTTTTTCGCTAGCACTGTACTGCTTCAAGCAGATGGGATCTGTGTGTTTGAATTGGCCAATTTCTAAAATCAATGGTTCCCCTCTCAATGAGATGAGCACGTTGTCTTAGCATAGAACAAACAATTTGCCACATCACAGAATATAAAAGTGGGCTGTGATGATAATGACATCCACTCTGAACTAATTGTCATGATGGGACTTGAAGCGCATGTTATGCAGAGACATTCATTTTAGCCAATTAAAGCCATGCCGAACAATGTGTGTCTCAATCACTATGACCGGAAAAGGGGGGATTTTCAAACATCGGAATACAACTCCAATAGACCGCCAGCTGTCTGTCAGTAGAGGCCACACATTAATAACACCCTCTAGATCAAACATGTGGCCCACGGGTCGGATCAGGCCCTTGAAGAGGTTCAATCCGGCCCGCCAGATGAGTCAGTGTAAAATTGAGATGCATTTTTAACTTAAAGAAACTGTTTTTATACATGTGTCCACTGGATGTCGCAATAGCAACTCTGTTAGGCAAGCAAATAGTTTATACCGGGGCGAAGAAGTATACCAGGCAAGAGCTACACGGTAGCGGGGCTGTGACTCCTCCCCCTCAACCCAACGTAAAACAAATAGGAGTAAAATAAACATTTGGTAACCTCACTTAAAATGCTGTATGAGACACTGCACATTGATATAGTTCTGTGAAAATGATTGTCTTCTGTGCAAATTTAAATAAAGTGAACAGTGGAAAAGACAAAATGAGCTAGTTGATACATAGAAGAGTTTTTATTTTTGCTTTATTATGTTTTTTGTTCAATCCTAGATGGGCTGTGACTTAAAGTTGAATTGCTTTGTAGATACACTGAGATTCGGTCTAAATTCATGGTGTTCTTCATGGTGTTTTTGAAACCGCACCATTTTTTCCCTCAAATTTTCAACTAACTTGAAATGTTTTGTCAAGAGGATTATATGTGATATGTCCTTTTTTTAGAATGTGCTTGTTCTATTTTGGGCTGAAGTAAAGCAAAGAAAACAATCTGAAGTTGTCGTAGTTGTATTTTTAAGTTATTATGCCATGATTTTACCTGTCCGGCCCACGTAGGAATAGATGGTTCTCCATGCGGCCCCTGAGCTAAAATGAGTTTGACACCCCTGCTCTAGATGTAATTTATGACTGGCATGAATATCATATTCTCTCTTAACACAAGACATCTCCACACACTCAACAGATTCTTTATAAGTAGTATTGTTCGGTAAGGAAGTGTACTGAAACTCGGTACCATAATGGCACCAGTGCAAACGTAAACGTTAGTAACCAGACCGAAAAACTAAGGAGATAGCAGCCATATTAGAAATATAAATTAATAGTTACAACTGATTAAGCAGAATAGGTCAAATGAATACTTACTATTAATTTAGGGTCCCTGAAATTAAGCAAAATGAGGAAATGTCAACTGTCTTGAAGGTGTTAGGGTTGTTTTTCACATGCACAAACGACGGTGAGCATCTAACTGAGGGGTTTTAAAGGTACGGCCCGGGGGCCGGATCAGGCCCGCTAACAGGTTTTATCCGGAGTTTGCTAAGTATAAAAATTAACCTGAAATTGTTTTAATGAAAGAACAGCTGTTCTAAATGTGTCCACTGGATGTCACAATAGCAATTACTTGTATCTTTGTAGATGATGCTATATATGTACAAAATAAACCACATGATGTTAGTACATCAGTCGAGGAAAATGATCAAACTACATAAATAACATACTGTAATTTGATTTTGATATAATTTTTTTATCATGATAGATTGAAAATTAACGCTAATGAGTTGACTGATGAACATTATCACATAATGTATTCGGAAAGTATAAATAATGACAAATAAAGGTTGAAAACTATTAACCGCAACATGTAAGTGTCAAAAAAACCAACAACTATATGATTTGTACAATTTCAGAATGGGCTTGTTCTATTTTTAAACAAAGAAAACAATCTGGAGTTGTCTTTATTTTTAAGTTATCGTGCCGTGATTTTACCAGTCTGGCCCACTTGGGAGTACATTTTTCTCCATGTGGCCCCCCATCTAAAATGAGTTAGACACCCCTGATCTAACTAAAAGGTTCAGGCCAAAATGCGGGGAAAGTTGCTTGTACTTCACCTCAAAAGATGCTGACTCACCAACCTACAAAAATTGCTTCTTTTTTCTTCACTCATTCCGTGTTCTGTTTTGCTGCTGGTTTTACCCTGATAATTAAAAGTTTGTTGTGGATTGGTCAATTTGTAACTTGTGCAGTAATATGTGATGTTTTGTGTGGAGCTGACTGCCACAGCATCAGTTAATGGGGATCCCTTTCAAATAAACAAATAGTTTAAATGTTATTTATAATATTGAATTATTTCAGTACTATTTCTTCATTTTGCATTTCACAAAACTCAGCATAGTTTTTGGGGGAAAAAATGGTGTTTCTTTTCTTTTTTTTTTGACCTTTTTTCCAAAAGTATCAATCTGGGACAAGGGCTGCAACTAACGAATATTTTAGCGATTAGTTGACTAATTGGATTAAAATCATAAAGATGATTACTTCATTCAGATACAGTAATTATGCTGTAACTGCTGCTCATTAGGCTGCTACAAAAATCAAAAATAACTTTTAACATTTTATTAATTTTAAAGCAAAGACAAGCAAAGTGCTATTAAAAACTAAGTATAACATTTTTATGAAAGCAAAGGACAGTCAATAAAATTAAAATAACACCAAAGCTATCTCGCTTCCTCAAAAAAAAAGGAGCATTTTGTGAGGATGAAGTGTTTAGAAAGACGCACACAGGTATATAGACAAAGTTTAGCTGGCAGACTTTGACTAAAATGATAGTTAAAGGTATTTTTCACACAAGTGCATCACTCTGTAGCTGGCTAGCTAACAAGTTAACTATCTCACTGAGAGGAGTTAATGACCGCATCTACCAGATGTCCCACACGTCTCAGCTTTAAACGCTCCCGCTTCACAGAACATGAAAAGCAAGGTCCGCTTCGCAAATTGAGCGAGTTATTCATAAGTTTGACATATTTTTTGTTTTAGTTTGTGGGGGGTTTTGCGGCGTTTTCAGCCATTTTTCTCTTCCAGTTGCTGTCAGTCGCCGTTTTATGTCCGGAAAAACCTGAGTGATGTTGTCACCGACTATTAGGGATGTAACGCTAGTATAAATACCGCGGTATTTCGTTTTCAAAGTCGTCTCAATAGTATCGTGACGTGTGACAGTATGAAACGAAAACTTGGTGAGTTTATTTTTTTTTTTGTGTATTAGCGTTGGCCGGATCTGTAAATAAACGACATCTCCCAGAATCCTCTGCGCAGCGCAGCACTGGTGAGGTGTACAAAGTGAAGTGTGTTCATACTCGTCATAGATGACATGAATTGTTTTTTGGACATGAAATCTGTCCTTAACCGGTTGAGTTATGTTGCTAACAAACAAACAAACAAACAAACAAGCCCACGCCAAAACATAACCTCTTTGGCAGAGGTAAGGAAGTCATATTATTAGTTTAACTTTCTGAGAAACAACATTTTACAGACTGATATAAAAATGATCTCTGTAGAGGACACTGTTTTCCATAATGTAAAAGTTGAAACACACTAAACTGTACATTGTTATTTTACACTTGTTACACTGGATGTTTACCGGTACATTGTTACTTTAAAGACCACAACTGTAAGTTATTCTTTTAAACATTTGCTTGAAACAGTAGATGTTCCTGCACAATTATTTGCACTTAGAAATACTTCTTTGCAGTAAAATGGTAAATGGTTTGTACTTGTATAGTGCTTTTCTACCTTCAAGGTACTTTTACCCTATTTCCACATTCACCCATTCACACACACATTCACACACTGATGGCGGGAGGTACCATGCAAGGCCCTAACCACGACCCATCAGGAGCAAGGGTGAATTGTCTTGCTCAAGTACACAACGGACGTGACTCGGATGGCGGAAGCTGGGATCGAACCTGGAACCCGACCGTCCCTTAGTAAAAAGGATGATTACATTTTTCAATTACAGTAAGTGTGTTTATCCTAAACATTCCAGCCACTTCAGTTTACACACTAAGGCATTTTTACTAAGCTTTTTTTTTTTTATATGCAGTATATATACCGCGATAATATCGTACCATGGCTATAATACCGTCATAATATCGTACTGTGAGATGTTGATACCGTTACATCCCTGCCGACTATTATCGACAAATGAATTTGTCTGCAACAAATATTGTTTTAGTTTTTTTGTCAACAAATTGTTGCATTCATATTTGGCATCGTATTTGATCATCTATAAACAACATCCAACCCAAATATTATTTTAGTTTTTTGTCAACAAATTGTTGCACTCATATTTGGCATCATATTTGATCATCTGTAAACAACACCCAACCCTGATATTAACTCTGAGTAACTAAGTGTTTTTTAATCTGGTTTGCGCTGATGTTGAACTACAGCAAAGTTAATCAAAATATTACATAAGTAAGATGCTGTGCAGTTCTACAGATATATATATACATATAGTTAAATTGATACCTAATAGGTTTTTGGCACATCATCGCAAAACAGGGGTGCCTCCCAGAGTGCACCTTTTGACATGGTAAAAATAGCTTCTGTTGCCAACATCGCGCTTTAGGAAAAATTATATCTGTGCACTGGATTTTCCACAACATCACAAAACACTACAGTTGTACAGTGTGTGCATGAAATGAGTGTCTCCATAGGCACGGCACATGTACGACAGGCAAAATCCTCATTTAAAGGGGTCATATAACGATTTTTCTTTTCTACATTTAATTTTGTGGGCGGCCTTATTTACGTGCCTCCACTCCGACTGTGCCTTCTCCCCGTCAGCCATGTTGTAGTTTTTAGCCCTTTCATATGGAGTCTACTGACAGATATAAATTAGAACTATACACTAATTTGCATGAGAAATGACAATAGCAGACGATGCATGTGCATGTATGAGACAGTCTGCCTCAGAACCAGATGAAAAGAAGGAGCTGATTGACTACAACGTCGGAAGACAATGGCGCAAAAATCTTCGCTTAACTTCTACCATATATGGAGATATCTGCTAACATCACATTTGCGAAAATGGTCACAAATTGAGCAAATTCAAAACGGCTCGTTTGGAGAAAGTATGAAGGAGGGCAAGATTGCTTTATAAATATCTCCGCGGCTCTGCCATGCCTCCATGGTTTGATTTCAGAATTTATGGATTTAGGCAGATATTAAAATAGGGCTGGGCCGATAAAACAATATATATCACGATAGACATGTAATCGATATCAATAAAAAATGCATTGGATAAAACGTTTGCGATATATAATATGAAAAATGGTTGGTTGTATGAAGAAAGGCATGCTAAACAGTCAATCACGTAACAGTAGTAACTATCAAGTTTGGTTGCGCCATCTTGCTATCTCACTGTTGATTCTCTGCATGAAGTGAGAGGAGAAACTAAAAATAAGTGCTGCAGAGACTGAAGAAATTGTAGATAAAACGGGAAAAGTCACCTCGACAGTCCCGCAGTTTTTGGGGGATTTTTTCAAACGGATCGCACCCATCTTTTCTTTTAAACCCTTGTCCGTTCCCTATTCGGATGTACAGAAAAAACAGGTAGGGACTTAAATGCAAGACTTTATAAATAAATTAAATAACAAAATATAACAAGTGTCAAATTAAAATTGAAAACTTTATCCAATAATATCTAAATAATAATTAGTGAATAACATAAATTAATGTACATACTTAAATAGGAATAACAGACCAAATTAAATGTTACACAGTCCATGTAACTTCCTGGCAGTAAATCTGCAAAAATTGTTCTTCTCAGGTTTTCTTATGTTTACACTTTGCACTACTCTGTTACACTTTATTAAGCATTTTTCCATGGTTGTTTTGTCATGTCCTTTCCTTTCTGCCTTGGTAGCTGAAGGGATTATAATCAAAGGATATAAAAATGTTTACATTTAATATATTTTCATCCTGGTCGACATTATCCATAGTTATCGATATCGACCAATATAAATACCTTTTTTTGTGATTCAGTTTTTAGCGATATCGCCCGGGCCCCATTCCAAATACACAAAAACAGGTACCAATAAGTAAGAAAAGTTGGTTTTGCAAAATTGGACCCCTTTAAATAAGGTGGTCTGCAACACTTTTGCACTTGTTCTTAATTCTACACGCAGTCATAGTAGATCTGCCGCAACATATCTGCCGCAACATACTCACTAATAGTACACACATAGTTTGCACACGCTATTTAGCACTTATTATTTGGATTACAATAGATCAGGATTTACAGTGGTTTACTGTCATTTAACATGGTTAACTTACTTTTTACTCTTGCATGTATGCAACAGTATAGACTCAATTATGAAATGTTATTGGACAAATTGTATAAATAGGGAATAATAGGAGTGATAAATTAGTGGGTCAAAAGTTACCTAAAAGACAGAAAACAGTTTATGGAAGGTAACAATAGGAAATCTGCCTTACATAATATTAGTTGTGGAGTGCCACAAAGATCGGTCCTAGGACCTATACTGTATCTCATGTATGCCAATGATATTAATGTGGTTTCCAAACTGTTTAAGTGTATTTTATTTGCAGACGAGACAACCTTTTTTTATTCAGGACGGAATATTGAAGATGTGTTAGTGGTAGTTCAAAACAAATTTATTAAAATTAAAAGATGGTTCGATGTTAAAAGACAATCCTTGAATACTGATAAAAATACATTTATGATTTGTTTGTAGTAATAGGAACAGTGTAGATGCCTCATTATATGTCGAAGGAGTTGAAATTCAAAGAATGCAAGAGATCAAGTTGTTGGGTGTTATAATTTATGTGCATTTGTCATGCAAATCACATATAAATTATACAAAGGTTAAAATATCTAAAACTATTGCTATTTTATTAAAAGTGAATTAATTGCTATATCAAAAAGCATTGTATATTTTGTATAACTCACTGATTGATCCATATCTAACGTACTGTATTGAAGTGTGGGGTAGTGCCTGGAAAACATATTTAAATCCAATCTTTCTTTTACAAAAGAAAGCTATAAGAATCATTCCTAGAAATGCAAACAGGGAACCCACAAACCCAATATTCAAATGGATAAAATTATTGAAATGTATGAATTGGTAGAGTATAATATCTTAAAAATCATGTACAAAGCACATACAAAAACTCTACCAAACAACATTCAAAAAATATTTGTTAAAAGAGAAAGTAATTTTAATTTAAAAGGAACTGAGATCTTTAATAAATTGAGATTTAGAACAGCGACAATGAAAATAAGCATTTCAGTCAAAGATATACGTTTATGGAACAAACGGGGCAGGGGAACAAAACAAAGTAAATCACTTTTCACTTTTTAAAATTATGACAATGAAAATATATGATTTGGAGTAAATTATTGTTTCCATTTTTGTTAATTTTGTTGTATGTTATGAAATAGAAACATTGCCATAATCAGTTTTCTGAGTTGAACAACAAATGTAACTTTGTGAATTAGGGGGAAGATATTGTACGTTTAAACTTATTTCTGCTCCTTTTCATTTATGATTTATTTTAATATGTTTTGACCCTGAATGAATGAAAATAAATGAATGAATGAAATAAAAACAAAAATAGAAATGAAAATGGAAAATGGACTGACCAGCTAAATGTTTGTAATGCCAATAGTTTGATCATTACACAGATTATGTCTGTCAGTCTGATTATTTTTCTTTTAGTAAACAGTGGTGCTCTACCCAACAGTCCTCTTTCTCCTCCTGTCTTCCAGTTGCAACTTGTCCCTCAGTCTGCCCTTATGTCCTCATGTCCTAAATGTGTCGTAGTGCCAGCCAGCACGCCTGTCACTTTGCATGAGCCGCTGCTGCCCAAGGTTTTGTAGGGAGGAAAGTTGATGAGGGAGTAGACTATGGGCATTCTGATCAGTCCAATGTTGGCCTATCGACTCCAAACAGCAACAACAACGAGTCTCTTGATGTCGCTGGTGCTTCAGATGATTTTATTGTGAAGTTCCAATGCAACTAATAGTTCATCAACACTGCAGAGCCTGACACCACTGGAGGCTTTTTCCACGCCTACAACCAACCAGAACGCACATTTCCCCATCAAACGTCACATTCTCAGAATAAATCCAGACGTTTTCCGCCAGCGAGCGGCGAGGTGGCAAAGGCCTCTTGCATGCAAACTCCCCCTCACTTGCCGATTTTACGCTCCTCTTTGAGCCGCCATGAGCCGTCAACACCCTTAAAATAGGCACAACGCTCGCTGGACTGTGCTGGTGTATTGACGTGTACGCTGGGAGAAGACACGCTCAAGTAACCTTTCGATGCAAATGCAGTAAAAAAAGGAGGCCTGGCGATTTTATGCGACACATACATGTAAACAGTGTCAATAATCTAAGTCAGTTGACTACCTGACAGCAAGGTATGCTTTACACTTGAGTACTAGTTTCTTGCTGTTAAATCAAATCTAGAGACAAGGTGCCACGTCACTGTTATCTCAGCGCCTAACATTTGTATGGCGACCACCTGAAACGCTGACCAATTGTCCTTCTGTGACTGAACATTCGCTCATTCAAGTCAATAGGTACACCGTTTTGATTCATATGAGAAGTAATTTTGGCATCACTCTATCAAATGATCGTAGTTTTTACTCACAGTTAATGTACTAATATAATATGAGCGTGTTAAAAAAACAGTACAAATGTATGGTGTTAAAAAGGCATTAGGAAGAAGAATCCTGAACCACAGTATCTGATATAATTATACTAACCTTTTTTACAAAATAAGGCATTTTATATCATCTGTTTTATGTTTATTACAGAAGTTATGCCAAGTATATTCATTATACAATGCTTAAGTCAAATGTATGTTTATTAAGCATTTGTACATTCTGTACTCAATTTCACCAAACAATGTTTCTGTCAACAGTAACTACTTTATTTATTCATGTATCCATCAATTTGTTTATGCCTTAGTTATTTTATAGTAATGCCCATCTACCAACGGTTAAATCTATTTTCAGAAATCTATTCTTTTCTTTTATCATTATCAAATTATTAACTGATATACAAACGTATACTGAACACGGGAAGCGAAAAAGAAGGGGTATGATTAAATAACCCCTACTTCTACCTACTTTTCGGTAACTTTAAACATGACATGATTACCTTGTATGATGATGTGTTTCTAATATGATGTATTGACATATATTAAAGTATTAAAAGTAGCCTTGTAAACAAGAATGTACAAGTTGACTCTTACATTAAAATAGGCAGTTGCTTGAGGAACATTTGTTTGCTGCTGGCTTATTTGCATCACACACTAGTTTTAATGCTAACATGCTAACAGCATCATCCCTTACTTTTTTCCCATAATAAACAGGAAGCAAAATGTTTGTGATCGCTGGAGGAATGCATCGTGTGTGATCTATTAGAAAAAACATAAACTTTTGTCCAACCCACTGGCTTGGGACCAATATGTAGTAGGAACCAACTTTTCATGTTTGTTCCGTGAGATGCTATAAAGTGCTGCACTATGCTATTGTCCTAAAGCTACTGTCAGTGATGGGCATTAGCAAGCTACATGTAGCGAAGCTTGGCCGTAGCTTCACTACTTTTTGAACAAGTAGCGATTCAAATAGTCACTTAGCTATTTTTAAACCCATGTAGCGAGGTTGCCTAGATGAAAGCAACAAGCTACAAAAAGAGAAAATGGACTGCGAACCCAGGCCCCCCAAAAATACGGAGAAAATACAATGACCTGGACGAATGAGAGCATCCTTAGATACAGAGAAAATTCATGATGATTCGTTGATGATTATAAGTCACATTTGCCTCAGGTTAAGTTCTTCTCAATTATTTTCTGTTACACCACCCTTAGTGGGGATGATGTTCGAAAACCGGTTCTCCCAATGCTTCGATAAGAAAAGAACCGATTCCATGAATTCAAATCTAATTTTGAGAACCGGTTACAGTTATCGAAGCCACTATACCGTTTTTTTGCGACCATTGGGCGCACCGATTTAAAAGGCGCCGTTTCAGTTACGGGTGCTATTTCTGTATTTAACGCATAAATAAGGCGCAGCGTATTTTTGGGCGCAGGCATGGTTAAACATTCGCTAGCTTAAAACATACGCTAGCATGCATGGACGCTGTTTTAAAAAGGCAGCAGGAGCAAAGCTGAGTTCGGTTGTACTTTATTGAAGTATCTATCAATGTACTCACATTATTTTTTGATCAATCCTCATCCACAAATTCATCAAAGTCCTCATTTTCTGTGCCCAAAATGAACAGCTGGGCAAGTTCTCCATCAAACACGCCAGATTCCCTCTCGTCATTTTCAAAGTCAGTCTCGTTGTAAGTAAAAGCCGACTTCTCTTGCCCCGTTGTGCATATGGATTCGCTACCATGCTGGTCCCCTTCTTCTCCACAGTGGGCTTTACCGGGATGTCGAAAGTGAGCGGCACCTCGTCCATGTTGGTGATGTGTTTGTCTGCAATTTTTTTATTTACAACGCACATAGCAGCACTATATGCTCACTGGGGGCGTGCTTTTAGCGTCCTCTCTCACCTGAAACCTTCACCCTTTAACGTCCGCATGCTGTCCTCAGTCGCGTCCGCCTTTCCTCCATACAAACAGCGTGACGGCCCAGTCACATAACATCAATGGCTTTTGGAACTCAGTGCACACACAAAGTGCACACACAACAACCTATCTGGATTTGATAAGAGATTCGATAAGGAATCGGTTCGATAAGAGGATTCGATAATGGCATCGACATCGATAATTTATTAACAAATATCATCCCTACCCCCTAGGGGAAAAAAAATACCTTGCGCCTCCCCTCCACTCTCCACTGTGACTATCAATAGTATAATTTGTCTATAAAATTGCTATAAATATACCTCTGCATCTCATTGTAAGCTTATTAACATTAAAGGAAACAACACACCAGTCTTTCCTCGTCTCCCACCGTGGTTACAATGAAGTCAAGTGCTACATACGCTTCATCATATTTTGGTACGGCAAAAAAAGCATGTTCCCCGAGGTCATATGTGCCCCCCCTTGCATCTCACTGTGCCCCCCCAGGGGGGCCCGCCCCACTAGGACTGGGTTAGGGCGAAACATTACGGACTGGCCAATCAGAGGCAAGATAAGGCGGGTCCTCGAAACCAGGATGCAAAATCATAACAGACATGAAATCATGTCACATGACGACAAGGGAGTCGGAGACAGAGGGACGCTTCAAGCTGAGGACTCAAAAATAAAACATACCGTATTTTTCAGACTATAAGGCGCACTTAAAATCCTTTCATTTTCTCAAAACTCGACAGTGTGCCTTATAACCCAGTGCACCTAATTTTGGTTGTGCTGACCGACCTTGAAGCTATTTTATTTGGTCCATGATGAAAAGATAAGTGCAACCAGTAGATGGCAGTCACACATAAGAGATACGTGTAGACTGCAATATGACTCAAGTAAACAACACCAAAATTGTATATGTTCCATTGAAAACATTACACACAGCGCTCAAAAATCTATCAATATGTTTTAATACGACTTTCGTAAGCTATGAAGCCGCACCGCTGGATTGTGCTGTGCTTCAACATACGAGTATTATTATGGTGTGTGTATAAGGTAAGACATATTATCTGGCGGGGGTTTTTCGCAATATTATGCAAAAACAACTTTTCTGACCTTCTGGTACCTGCTGATGTGTATTTGGGATCTGCATAAGTCCTGAAAATTTGCACAGATCCGCATTTGTAGTCTGTAGCAACACCGTAGTCGATAAGCTTCTTCTTTTTCTCTATCTTCTTGTTATGGGACATTCATTCTCCACTGTTGCCATTTCTAATATAAAGTAGTGTAAAGTTCTTACTTGTATCTGTCAGTAAACTTGCCATGAAAGTGCTAAAACATACCGGTATAGTGAGCTTACATTATTCACCCAAGGAACTTTAGTTATTAGAGTTCCGGCCGGACGTTTTTTCACGGGACACATTCCCGGTGTTGTTGTTGCACTAGTGAGCCGCGGATGAGGAGATGCTGCTCCGTTATAGATTTAAGTAAAGTCTGAATGTCATTAAAACAGTTAGCTCCATCTTTTGACACTTCTTCCACTCCCGTCCTTGCACGCTACACCGGTACAACAAAGATGATGGAGAAAAGACGCTGCCGAAGGTGAGCCACGTAAATAAGACCGCCCACAAAACGGCGCATCCAGAAGTGACTGTCAGAAAGCTGCTTGAAGATGATCTGTAAAACATCCTCTATGCAACATTTTGACCAAAGAACCACCATTACATGTTATGTAGACCAGTGGTCCCCAACCTTTTTGTAACTGTGGACCGGTCAACGCTTGAAAATTTGTCCCACGGACCGGGGGGTGGGGGGTATGGTATTTTTTTTTGTTTTTGTTTTTGTTTTTGTTTTTTTGTCATAAAAAAATACCATCATGTGTGCTTACGGTCTGTGTCCCTACAGACTGTATTGGTCTATATTGATATATAATGTAGGAACCGGAAATACTGTATTAATAACAGAAAGAAACAACCCTTTTGTGTGAATGAGTGTAAATGAGGGGCGAGGTTTTTTGGGTTGGTGCACTAATTGTAAGTGTATCTTGTGTTTTTTATGTTGATTTAATAAAAAACTAAAAAATACATTATTTTTTAATTTCTTGTGCGGCCCGGTACCAATCGATCCACAGACCGGTACCGGGACGCGGCCCGGTGTTTGGGGACCACTGATGTAGACTACAAAGAAGTGCTTTCAATTTAGAAAAAATAATAATAATATGCCCCCTTTAATGCGCCCTATAATCCGGTGCGCCTTTTGTATAAAAATAGACCTGTCTAGACCCGCTCATCGGCAGTGCGCCTTATAATCCGGTGCGCCCTATGGTCCGGAAAATACAGTAGTTGAAAACGGCAGAGGGATTCTCTCCTGCAGATTAGATTTTTTCTTTAGAAATGAAGATTAAGTGAAGGAAACCCACAATAATGCATGTCCTTGGCCATATTTAGACAAATGTATGTGTTTAGAGAATAAAATGCTCAAAACCTTAATTTTTTGTTGTTTACTCTGTAAACCAAAATCATAACTGCTCTCTTCATACAAAACACCCAACACAAATTTAGGAACACTAAGGAGAGTTGAGTTCATGAAAGGTTTTACTGCACATAACTATTAGCAACTGTTCCTAAACAACACACAAGTCATTGTTTTTTTTGTCAAGATATGGATGGATGCTGGGTTTTTTTTTTTTTTTTTTTTTTTTACTGTAGGCAAAGAAAATTAATAACATAATAAGAGTGGGACAAAAAAAAAGGCAAAATAAAGTATTCACAATACAGTGGGGTGCAAGGACCCCTAGAGGTAGTTGTTATTGGCTGTATTTGTACACTCTCAATTACATTAACAATGATATTATACATGTGGGTACATAGATATAAATGCCGTTAAATGGGGGTCTGTAGCTTAATGCATCTCATACTGGGGGTCATATATATATATATATGTATATATATATATATATATAAATATATATAATGATATATATATATATATATATATATATATATATATATATATATATATATATATATATATATATATATATATATATATATATATATATATATATATATATATATATATATATATATATCAGTGGCGTGCCATCACTAGAGGCAGGGGAGGCACGGCCTCACCTGCCATCATGGAAAGAAAACAAAAGTAAAAAGAAAAAAAAATAATTAAATTGTTATATGTATCCAGTGATTATACTAAAGTTATTTTCCATTTAACTTCACCATTTTTAGATTATTTTTATTTTTGTTTTCACATTTGCCGTTCAAATACTGAGAAGAGACGGTGCGGTGATCAGCAGCCAGTTGAGGCACGTCACTGATTTGTGCCTCAACATGGATTGTGCACAATGACTCGGCTAACTGCTGGCCTGCTGTGCAGTGAGACTGTATTGCTATATGAATTATATAATACATTTCCATAGTTTAGTTAGCTGAGGTATATAATGTACAGTGTATTTTGTCAACAACTGTATGTGTGTAACATATTTTTAGTGCTGAGCGATCATAAAACTGGAGGCTTGTCTCATAACCCCGCCTCCTGGTGCCAAGCATCTCCGCCGCAGAACGCACCTCCCGACGGGAGCGCCACGGCCACACCAACCAAAGCCCACACCCAAACCCTCCACCTGCAAGACCGAATGCACCCAAAAAAAGTCACTTAACAAGAAGCCAAAAAGTGCAAAAACAACAATGCATTCTCGCGCGGCGCGCCGGAGGAGCCGTGAACAGGGACACAACATTAGGTACACCTGCAGACTGCTGCGCGGATTTCATATTTCATTCATTCACGACTCTTCCAACACGAACACCACTGTTCCCGCACTTATAAGTAAAGGTAAGACCATAATAACGTTTTTTTTATTAAATGTGTTTTTTTGTGTGGTACAGTTTGTAAGTGTAAAGTTAAAGTACCAATGATTGTCACACACACAATGCTGTAAAAAAAAAAAAAAAGTTGAGAAAACGCAAATTTTCAAGGCAACATGATGCAACAAGATTTTTACGTTTTCTCAACTTTTGACTACTGCTGGCCAGACACTGTTTGGGTAGTTAAACATAGTGAAACCTTATTTCTGAGTCTGACTAACTTAAAAACTATAATTATTTTTTACAGTGTACCAAAACAGTGTCTTAGCAGTAGTCAAAAGTTGAGAAAACGCAAAAATCTTGTTGCATCATGTTGCCTTGAAAATTTGCGTTTTCTCAAATGTCTTCTTTTTTTACAGTGTAGGTGTGGTGAAATTTGTCCTCTGCATTTGACCCATCCCCTTGTTCACCCCCTGGGAGGTGAGGGGAGCAGTGGGGAGCAGTGGGCAGCAGCGGTGCCGTGCCTGGGAATAGTTTTTGGTGATTTAACCCCCAATTCCAACCCTTGATGCTGAGTGCCAAGCAGGGAAGAATGCTGGTATGAGCTTTTAAACATAACCCGTTAACTGCTGCCAATCAAATGGTGAATAAGATACTCTTTAGGGTTCATATGTTTGTAAATCTGACTGTGATGAAGTCAGTGCCTCACCTGACATGAACCTCACCGCACGCCACTGATTATCAGGTTATCAGGTGTTTTCTGTGTTGGCAGATGTGATGTCATTGTTCTACTTTTGACTTGTTTCTTTTCTTTCTCTCAACAATCTATGACCAGTATACCTGTGTGCTCTTTTACATTGACCGTCCATAAGCCACCAATTTTTTCCGCTCTGTGTTGACTTTGATGTCAGTCGCCACCTTAACACCAATTTGTAACGACAGCTACATTGTTTTTACAAGATCAACCCAGATGCGGGTGAGTAGTGCGGCTCTGAAACACTATGGTGCTTTTGCTCTGGCATTACTAGAGAATTATACCACAGCGTAATCCTTTTAATAACATTCATTATAATACTGTTATGCTAAATGTGGCTAATTAAATTACAAAGAAACATAAAGAGGGACACAGGCTTTACACATTTTCTAAATATGATGACAAATACAATTTAAATGAGTATAGATCTCTAGGTAATTAATGAATTAGCACCGACATACAGTATCAGCCAGTCAGAATACTATTACACGCTGCAGGTTTATGGTATCATTAAGCCTATTTCATATAATTGCAAATGCGGCCGACTGTGACGTTGCGAGCTACGTGATGACCCATATCAGCATCAGTATTTATGAATATTCAAACCCTTTTGTGTTTGGCATCACTGCCAGGTTAATTACTAGGACCCCATCAATTGCAAATCATCAATTAAGACTTAAATCCCCTCTGGTTACAGTAGTGGTGTACATTGAAACAATGAGTCGGTGTGCAGCTGAGGTGTTTGATTATGACACCCAATCACAACAAGCGCTATCTGAGGGCATGTCACATACACTCATTATACACAACAGGAACACTATTTAGACAGAAGTCCTAGAACACATCTTCTAATTGATCATTTAATCAAGAGTTTTATTAGAAACCTGATCGAATCTCAGTCGACTTTTTTTGACCAATTCTAAGCTTCCATCACAGTTTGAGAAAATCTATGTTCTGGTACAACATGTCCCTGGAGCCCCAATACATCTGTCCATTATAGTGTGTATTTAGACCAAATAAATCCCTTTATTAGCAGACATTACTCCTTTCACACAGGAACTTAGCAGTCTTTATGTCCTGGCAAAGTGATTCTCTCATCAACTGATAAGGAACGTCGATTTTCTTTTTAGATTGGAACATCTGCCAAAATTAATTTCACGATCGGTCATTCTGTCACCACAGACACGCTTGGTTAGGCCACAGAGAGCGACGGAGGGAAAGGGCAGGACGTTTTGTTTTTTTTTTCTTCCCGAGGCCATTTAGATGAGCAGGACTGTCACCGGAGAGAAGGACAGGGGGCAGCGAAAGAGAGGGGGGGTGCGGGTGGGGGGGGGCACGTGTGCCACGCTGACACCTGGTGCTCCAGATGACAGCTCCAAGGCCAGATGGACCTTATTACATGCACATGCACGTACTTACGCACACGTGTACGCTTACTCACAAACACATATTTTACACAATGACCATCACTTTGCCAAATAACGCTGTTTTTTTTTTCTGCTTAATTTAGCCAAAACATTTGTATACACACGTAAGCAAAACGTGACCAAACTGAAAATGCTTTGGTTAAGGCAAGGTAGCTGGTCAAGACAGCGGCTGAGCATGAATTGCTACAGCTACTTAATAGTGGGCGATGGGTAGGGCTGGGTATCGGTACTCCATACCTTTCAGGTATCGACCGAAACAACCCGGTAGTATCGAAACTGCGTCTGTCAACCGAACCTGCAATCGGTTCTTTTTGTACCCAGATCAATAAAAAATTACTATTTCTATGGTTTTGCTCGCAGCCAAGCAAGCGTTCTTCGATTCAATGCGCCATGTGATTGGTCCACCACAGCAACAACGATAGTTTGAATGGCGGTAAAGCGGGTTGAAGGAGTGCAGAATTGTCATCATTCCGAGATGCCGGCAGCAAAACGGTCAAAGGTATGGTTGTACTACACGCCTTTGGCGCCGGGTGCAAATAAATGCATACAATGCGGCAAGATTATTTCGGGGAAAACGGGGAATACTAGCAATATGATTAAACACCTCATCAAGCACGGAGCAAACTTAAGGGTGGAGAACTGTACTGTGTTTAAAAAGCCGGCTTCTACAACACCAGCATCGTCGTCGTCATCTCAACAGGTGCTCAACCACTCAATCACTGCTCAACCGTCGATAACTTCAGGTAATATATAAATGGTTGCTATGTTAACAGTACTCATCCTTTGTGTGTTAAAGGCCTACTGAAATGAATTTTTTTTATTTAAACGGGGATAGCAGATCTATTCTATGTGTCATACTTGATCATTTTGCGATATTGCCATATTTTTGCTGAAAGGATTTAGTATAGAACAACGACGATAAAGATTGCAACTTTTGGTATCTGATAAAAAAAAGGCTTGCACCTACCGGAAGTAGCGTGACGTAGTCAGTTGAACATATACGCAAAGTTCCCTATTGTTTACAATGATGGCCGCATGAAGTGAGAGAGATTCGGACCGAGAAAGCGACAATTTCCCCATTAATTTGAGCGAGGATGAAAGATTTGTGGATGAGTAAAGTGCAAGTGAAGGACTAGTGGGGAGTTGAAGCTATTCAGATAGGGAAGATGCTGTGAGAGCCGGGGGTGACCTGATATTCAGCTGGGAATGACTACAACAGTAAATGAACACAAGACATATATATACTCTATTAGCCACAACACAACCAGGCTTATATTTAATATGCCACAAATTAATCCTGCATAAAAACACCTGCGTGTTTGTTATGCTAGCTCCTAGCTCCTCTGCTAGCTCCTAGCTCCATAGAACACGCCAATACAATTCAAACACCTGATCAACACACACAATCACTCAGCCCAAAAGACCGTTTACCTAACCCAAGGTTCATAAAGCTTATATATTTTTAAAAAGTTACGTACGTGACGCGCACATACGGTCAAGTTATCGAATGTTTAGCAGCCAAGGCTGCATACTCACGGTACCTGATATTCAGCTGGGAATGACTACAACAGTAAATAAACACAAGACATATATATACTCTATTAGCCACAACACAACCAGGCTTATATTTAATATGCCACAAATTAATCCTGCATAATAACACCTGCGTGTTTGTTATGCTAGCTCCTAGCTCCTCTGCTAGCTCCTAGCTCCATAGAACACGCCAATACAATTCAAACACCTGATCAACACACACAATCACTCAGCCCAAAAGACCGTTCACCTAACCCAAGGTTCATAAAGCTTATATATTTCTAAAAAGTTACGTACGTGACGCGCACGTACGGTACGGTACGTGTTATGCTAGCTCCTAGCTCCTCTGCTAGCTCCTAGCTCCATAGAACACGCCAATACAATTCAAACACATGATCAACACACACAATCACTCAGCCCAAAAGACCGTTCACCTAACCCAAGGTTCATAAAGCTTATATATTTTAAAAAAGTTACGTACATACGCAAAAAAAAGCCAAAGCTGCATACTCACAGTAGCACGTCTGCGTCTTTGTCATCCAAATCAAAGTAATCCTGGTAAGAGTCTGTGTTGTCCCAGTTCTCTACAGGCGTCTGTGTATCCAAATCAAAAGTCCTCCTGGTTAGAGTCTCTGTTATCCGAGTTCTTCCATCTTGACTGCATCTTCCGGGAATGTAAACAAAGAAGCGCCGGCTGTGTACTGTTGTGGCTGACTACGTTCGAAAAATACGTCCATTTCGCACCGACAACTTTCTTCTTTGCTTGCTTGGCTTCCTTCTCCATAATGCAATGAACATGATTGAAACAGATTCACGAACACAGATGTCCAGAATACTGTGGAATTATGAAATGAAAAGAGAGCTTTTTCGTATCGGCTTCAATGTGGAAGGCATACCCGTGTTCGCCGGGCAACGTCACACGCATACGTCATCCTCAGAGGCGTTTCGAACCGGAAGTTTAGCGGCAAATTTAAAATGTCACTTTATAAGTTAACCCGGCCGTATTGGCATGTGTTATAATGTTAAGATTTCATCATTGATATATAAACTATCAGACTGCGTGGTCGGTAGTAGTGGGTTTCAGTAGGCCTTTAAAACATGTATTGTCAAGTAAATCGTTTTGTGCATGTTGTAGGCATGTGAGCTAACGCTAGCGTAGCTTACTCGCTAATTACACAGCCGAAATAATACTTTGTTGTTCATGTTTGTACAGTTATTTAGTAAATATTTGAGCACTTTCAAAATGTATTTGTGTAAAAATCTTGAATGGGAAGGAGTGGTGACAATTACGCAACACATTGCATTCTTTTCACATGATTAATATCGAATGAAGTACTCAGTTGGTATCGGTATCATTTTAAGGGTACTGGTATTGGTACTGGTATCGAAAATTTTTAAACGCTATCCAGCCCTAGCGATGGGTGAGGTTGTGCCGCACGGGGACCTCATGTCTTTCCTCTCGTTCACTCCGCACCACCTTCATTAATACCTGGACAAAATGGACTGCCACAGTTTTATGGTGCGTTTACACACATATCAAGTTTTTGTGTCCAGAAAGTTGTATTAAATGCTTAAATATGAATTCACACTTTGGTTTCCAGGACTTCCAAGTTTGTATGTTCCTGGGATCCCAGATGTCTGCTATTTAGTCGAATTCCGCTATATTCTTAGCCAAGTGGTTTTTTTTTTTTTAGATTTCCATATAACACTGCTAACTCGGCTGCTAGCTGTCTGCTTAGAGCCAAAGCTAGGCCTTGTGCAGCCTGCGCTAACTGTCCACGTGGTCTAAATTGTGTTTTTCTGTCTAACATGTGGACACGTCCCTCTATCAGAGACAACCTCTCTAATAGAAGTGTGGAATTGTTACATGAAGCCATACTCGAGTTTATGCATGTGGTGATGTTTTTGGAGATAGCGATGCTAGGCTAAGCCTGGCTGCGCGTGAAGAATGATTTAAAAAATGTTGAGTTTGGACCGTCTTATAGTATAGGTTAACGAGTTAGGCAGTAAAGAAGATGAAAGTAGCCAGTAGATGGGGAAAACAGGATATATTCTTGTGGCGACACGAGTGCTGTAATACACTTCCTATGTCATGATTTAAAATATTAAACCCACTAACTCGATACTAAATCTAGTGCTGCATGGCCAAAGTTGCCTAAAAACCACTATAAAGTATAATCATGAATTTATCAAAACTACTTGTATTAAAAATCTTTGTTATAATTGAAAAAACAACAAACAAACCATGAATGCAATCTTACATCCATGACTTTACTAGTAGTTCTAGTTCAACAAAATATTTGAGTTTTTACAATTACAATATTTGTTATCAAATATATCTATAATATCCCATGTATCCATGAAATGTCTTGTAGTGATGGAGTGAAGAGATGTTCTTAAACCAGACAAAACATTGAACTAATGTCATAAGCTATGGATTTTGTACATTTTAGAATGGCTCGCATTGATATGGTGAAGATATTTTGTCAACAAAAATAATGAACAAATGAAATTAATTATGGATGCAACACTAAATTGGCCCTAGTGTGTGAATGTGAGTGTGAATGTTGTCTGTCTATCTGTGTTGGCCCTGCGATGAGGTGGCGACTTGTCCAGGGTGTGCCCCGCCTTCCGCCCGATTGTAACTGAGATAGGCTCCAGCGCCCCCCGCGACCCCGAAGGGAATAAGCGGTAGAAATGGATGGATGGATGGGCATACATTCTTGGAATGGCTAATATTTGCTATATTGAAGGTATAAAAAAAAAAACAATTAACTATTTATGATGTGTTACAGCCATGAAAAAGAGGTGTGGCTTTCAGTTTATAGCATCTAATAGATAGAAACCATTGGTAAGTTTTCTTGCATTTTTACTGAATTTCTAGGTAGGAAATGCCGTAAAAATGGTAAGATGTCTTTAACTTCAAAATGGCCCCTCAGACCCCCCGCTGATATGTTTTAATACATATATATATATATATATATATATATATATATATATATATATATATATATATATATATATATATATATATATATATATATATATATATATATATATATATATATATATATATTAACCTCACTGGGATGTCTGATAAACACATTTTTGGATATCGGCTACGTAATTTCCTTTATTCTCCTAATACTGTATTCAGGGGCGTGTGTAGTGATTTGGGGGGCCAAGGCAAACCTAGTCATTTGGGCTTGCCACATAACAAAAACAACATGGTAATATACTGTACCATGTTGTTAAAAACTACCATGCGAGCTGCATATTAACGCTTTCCCACCGCTTTCGCTGTATCTGATAGAAACATTAATCCATATTTAATATAATGTAAGCCCGTTTTTGGAGGACATTATTTTGTTAGCACAGTTTGACCGGATGTGACACATACCGCTATTTTTGTGAAGCCTGGAAGTGTGTGACTGGTGGAAAAAAGAGAGCTCTTGTTTGAACGAAAGACGAGATTGTTGTAGACTAAAATATTTTTAAAAAACGCTTCTTGACTTCCTGTCTGCCGTCCTTTTTGCTTAGCTTGCACTACATCTTACCAAACTAGGCCTAGGCCAGGGGTCGGCAACCTTTACCACTCAAAGAGCCATTTTGGCAAGTTTCACACATTAAAGAAAGTAATGGGAGCCACAAAAATGTTTTGAAAATTTTAAATGAAAAACACCGCATACAAAGCTTACATGCTTTGTGCTATGTTAACCAGGGGTCTCAGACACACGCACCGGCACGCACTTTAATGTGGGAATTGGATGTTAGTGCAGCCCGCGAGTTTTGGATGAATGTCGCTTGCGTCACACTTGCCAACCCTCTCATTTTTCCCGGGAGACTCCCGAATATCAGAGCGTGATGACACTGCATTTGGCGCCCTCTACAGTCTGCCCAATCAGTGTACCTGCTCGGCCACAAGTGGAATGCAGCTTTAGCTTGCTCACGTAAGAGACAGCAAGGCTACTAACTCAGCAGCCACACATCTTACACTGACGGTGCCAATACCCAGAATCCCATGCAGCCCTAACTCTTCCGCTCAACCAACCACGAAGAGGGGGGGGGGGGTTGATGTGTGGGGGGATTTGGTGGTAGCGGGGTGTATAATGTAGACCGGAAGAGTTAGGACTGCATGGGATTCTGGGTAATGGTTGTGTTGTGTTTATGTTGTGTTACAGTGGGATGTTCTCCAGAAATGTGTTTTTCATTCTTTTTTGGTGTGGGTTCACAGTGTGGCGCATATTTGTAACGTAACAATGTTGAAGTTGTTTGATACGGCTACCGTCAGTGTAAGCTGTGTGGCTGATGAGTAACTATGATTTGCTGTCTCCTGTGTGAGCAAGTAATAACAACCTACCACATGTGGCTGGCCTGGCATGCTGTAAGTACATGCTATAGAGGACAATTACTGCAGTGCAATTAGGGTACGCCCTTTATATAGTAATTAGAGTGTTAATAGGATTATTTTTCCCTGGGAGTAGTCTATGAGAGACACTGACATCCATAAGTCTCCTGGGAAAATCGAGGGGGTCGGCATGCATGTAGCTGAGCCGCATCAGAGTGGTCAAGGAGCCGCATGCGGCTCCGGAGCCGCGGGTTGCCGACCCCTGGCCTAGGCGATATATCGATTTTATCAGTAAATTTGAGGTTTTTGTTGCAGTCAATTTAAAAAAATAACTTTTTTTTTTTGTCCCCTTACTTCCTTAGCATAGATTCAAAACATGGCTAATGCTAACGAGAGTAAGACGTTTCTTCCAAAGAAAACAAAAAAATTGTCAGTACTTTGGTTTTGCGAAAAAACAGGCGCGGAACAAATGACGGCACGGTGCAAAGTTTGTTTAAAAAAGGCAGCAGCACAAACTTATTCCAGCATTGGAAACCGAAGCCTCCAGTCAAGTGCCGGAAATGCAACTCTACAAGCCGAACAAGACCACAACAACAAACAAACTCTGGTTAAAATGCATCTTATTGTGGTAGAATAATTTCCACCAGGTATGTATCATGATCCCATGTATAATGAGAAAGAAGCACGGTGGAGACTGATCACTTAAGCGATTGTTCTGCACACCGCCAAGATGTGTGAATGAAAAAGCCTGCCTTCATCCACTTACTAAATCTATTGTATAGTCTTCTCAATGTTTTACTTGATTATTTATTTGCACACAATGTATAATATTACATTTTGATTTACAGAAAGGGACAAAGTGGTAGAACTTTGATGGATGGATGGATGGATTTTATTCAAGACAGAAGTTTTAGGTTTTTACATTAATAATCTTAATGATGGAGATTTTTATTTATTTTCATGTATTGTGCAATGCTACATGTTTATTCATGGAGTTGTTGTTTTTTCAAGACAGAAGTTTTTAGTTTGCACTTTAATAATTTCAGTGTTGGATATTATTATTTATTTGCATGCAATCTGCTATAATATATTTTTGTTAACAGGAGTATTTTATTCAAGACTGGGATTTTATTTTTGGCCATATCGCCCAGGCCTATACCAGAACCTCGGTAACAATACTTTACCATTTTGAGCGATTTAATACTTGACTTGTGATGAAAAAGCATCACTCTCAATGCCACCTTTGCATCCTGCAATGACAGTAGCCCTTGCCGTGTCGAGCACGTATAATTCGGTGTCACTGAGAAAAGGGTTTGCACCTTGGGTAGTTTAATAAAAAAACTGTTTTCTTTTCTCGCTTTCTCTTCTTCTGCTTTCCACTTGGGTAACGGCTTCATTTATATAAGAATTGTGCCAACAAGTTTGTTTTGGTACAGTACGTTTTCCTGAATCAAGTCTGCACATGTGCAGTAACAAGGAATAGTCCAGGACTACAGTTTCTTACCTCCAGAGCAGCAGAAGGTTTCTTCTTCAATTCCTCACATTTGCGAAACTTGCAGATCTGATGACCCGTCTTGCGATTCCGGCAGCTGCTGCACTGCTCACAGTTAATCCGCCGTCGGCAAGGTGGGCACATGCCGCAACGTTTTCGTTTCTTTTTACCGGAGTTGATAGCAGAGGCCAGCTCGTTCTGTGCCGGATACTCCGTCAGACCGGCCATGTGCAGTGCGCTGTCCGCCAAAAACACTCCGGCCGGCGTCATGATGAAAAGCCCCGGGTTGAAGGGGAAGCCGCCCCCTACTCCATATGGAAAGTCAACAGGAACACCTGCGGCATCCGTGACAGACGTACCCTCTAAGTCGCTAGCCCCCGAGCCGGCATCTCCTCCGCCAACTCCCACTCCCATGCCCCCAGGAAGAAGCATGTGCTCCATACCAGCCCGCTTTAATAGTGCTGCTGCCTGGGCAAAGTGCAGCAGGCCATTCTGTCCCTCCAGAACCTGTTCTAGGGTTCGGTCCAACTTGGCTGCTGTCAGTGCGGAGACAGTGGGCTGGGGTGGTGTAGGTTGTTGGGGCTTGGCCAAGTGGCTCTTTGTCTCACTATTGTCTTTGTGTCCATTGCTGGTGGCGGAGGAGACCGCTGTGTACTGCGAGAGGGTGCGGGAGTTCTTAAGGCTCTTGTTTAATGGTGCACTGATGATGCCACTGCGGTTCCTGCGTTCTATGACAGGAGAGTCCTGTTTGCAGCTACTCCGCTCCAGGTCCTCGGTCCGGCCCCCGTGGGACAACCTACCAGACATGGTCCAGAGTGTATGTCCCGCCTGGGTTGGGGATGAGGGTGGAAAGGGAGCAGGGATAAACGTGAAAAACCTTTTCCTGGTCCGTTCTGTGCCCTGGTGAGAATAATGCCACTCCTTGATGGACGAGTCAGCCAACCGACAACAGACAGGCCTTCTGCCTGCTCTACAGCTAAGCTCTCATCCACGTTCTTCCATGGGCCACCGGGAACCTTGACACATGGAGACAAGGGAGTGCAAAGGCAATTGATCAAAATCTTACTTTT
Source organism: Entelurus aequoreus (assembly GCF_033978785.1). Classification (NCBI taxonomy): domain Eukaryota; kingdom Metazoa; phylum Chordata; class Actinopteri; order Syngnathiformes; family Syngnathidae; genus Entelurus; species Entelurus aequoreus. The sequence continues at coordinate 63,712,477 of NC_084735.1, read as the reverse complement.
TCCAATTTTAACAAACATTTGTCACAAACTAAATGGAGAATGTGAGAATACTTAAAATGTATATTTGTTGCAATGATATAATTTCCTATGTAAATATTCAAGATCATATGGTGGTATTTTGCATCAAACCATTGTAAGGATGAAGACAATTCTGAAGACAGGTAGCGCTAGACTCCCAACTGGACAGAGATGCAATCAAGCACTGGGCTTGAGATTCCTGTGGCTGCTCATCTATGAAAAGGCAAACTCCGCCCGTATTCTCCTGACCTGTCCGTGTTCACAAACAAGCACACCGCCTCCCACAGAAAAGCCGAGGAAATGGCCGGGCCATTCCTTATAAGGGAAACAAAGGGAAAGGAGGGGAAGAGGACGGGGAGGGGGTATGGGGGGGGGGGGGGGGCATCTGTGCAGTGTGTGGAAATTGGAAGGCCAGAATTAGTGGGAGGTAAAGCTTCAAAGGCAAGAGCACAGCCCCCACATTCTCACCAGCACAGGGGGATGTGGCGCCAGTGAACCAGAGCCAGCTCCACAGCCCTTCGGCCCCATAGTTTCAGTTTCTCCCACTCCAGTCTTGACCAGGGTCCGGTTTCCCCTAAGCATCTCAGCACTAATTGCATCTCTCTGCGGTTGCAAGTGAACGCATAAAAGCGTTGCGAGTCATCACAGAGTGATTATGTGTGGGTTTTATATAACACGGGACAAGACGAAGTACGTGTTTAGCGGTCATTTCTGAATACTCTCATGTAGTTAAAAGCAGCTAAGTGGTTATTGATAGACATTTGAAATTCACACACTCTGAGTTGCGCTCTGGCAGCTGTGCATCCGCAGAAGTAAATCGGGTGAGCTTGGGCCTATGCCCAGGACTATTTCTTGATTAATCAAGACCTGGGAGAATATCCAGTTCTGATCCAGGCGCTTCATCAATGTTCTAAATACAGTAAACGTGCTAAAAGCCTTGAGTGTTCCACAAGATTAATGAATTGGCATACAATCAATCACTACAACAAATGAGTTCTCAAGTCATCTACAAAGTGACAAAACTGGCAGAGACGACCCATAAACACTTTCAAGAAAAAAAAAAGTGTGATTTACTGTAATGGGTAACTCAGCTGGGACATGTCGATCCCTCCGTCGTAGGATGACGCCATGAATTATAAGATGATGTGTATTGTCAGTGAGGTTGTTTCACTAATTTATAGTGCAGATGTGACGCAGCACTTTGGATACTGCTGACTTGCTCTGCGACAGTCCAGGCAAAACCTTCTGGCTGATAATGACATAACACATTGCTGAACGTCTTCCAATTGTCAACATGATATAACAAGTGGCTTTTAGATCTTTACTATTTTTATAGAATTGTTTTTAGACTGAATAGACGAATCCGACTGGTTTTACCAGAAAAGTCGATTACATTACATTGTTTCTTATGACCTACTCACTGCCATGTTCTAATTATCCTAATGAGTTTATAACTTCAAGTGTACTCCTTAAAGGTGTCCTATCATGCAAAACCGACTATTCTTACCTGTTGGTACTTGTTTTTGTGTAATTGGGTGTCCCGAAAATTTTAAATCTAACCATGGATGCATGGCTGAAATTATTATAAAATAATCTTACCTAGTTCCATTTGGAATTTGAGACTTTAGTGACATATTTTGTCTTAGTTACGTCAGAGAATAACTCCATATACTGTATGGCCCAGTAGAGATTTACCCAAAGAGCTTTGAGCGAGTCCCCCATTATTATTAAATTCTAGTCCAAAGTTATAGTCAATAAGTTATTTATTTTTCTCTATCGTCTTGTTGTAGGAGCAGACTGTCTCATACATGTACATGTATCCTAAAATCCTCTGCTGTTGCCATTTCTAATAAAAAGTAGCATATAGTTCTAACTATCTGTCAATAGATGGTGTTTTGTAGAATAACTAAATTATTTGTTTTTGGGTATTTAATCAGCTCCACCACCAACTGCTGTTCTGTCGTGCATACTATAAAATTTGAATGATCTATTCTCTTGATATTGTTATGTAAATCTGCAGAGGAAAACAACTTTTAGCAGTGCTTAAACTAAAAGTGTGACATGATTCATTATGAAGGGATGAAAATACAACATGTGCCAAAATTTTCATTTGAAAGGCTCACAGGTTTACTGGGTATTCCAAGCAGGCACAAGACATTGATACAACGTTGATTATACATACATGTCCTTTAAAATTGACTTTGAAACAACATTACAAAATAGTTGTATTTGTAAAATTGAGACAACGTTGGTGTCTAACATTGGATCCACAGTGTTGGTTGGAGGATGACCAAATTTCAATGGTCAAATCAACGCCAGAACCTGACATTGAATACATGTTGTCAAAAAGCATGTTGTTTCAACGTTGAATTTTGGTTGTAAAATATTGGTTGGGAAATTACCAAAATTCAATGCTCAAATCAACGTGAGAACCCAACATTGATTAAACGTCGTCAAAAACATGTTGTTCCAATGTTAGGATTGAGTTGCTCAATGTCAGGACCTAATTCAACAAGTACTCAACGTTGTTTTAATGTCTTGTGCCTGCTGGGTTCAGCCTTGCAGTGAAGCTGGAGCCAAGGGCAGCACACCACACTTCAGGTGTTAGTTTGCACTTCTGTATTGTATTCCTATGTATTTGGTAGGAGCTTAATGCCTTTTTGAAGGCGCGCCTAGCATCACACGCATTGATCAGTCACAATTAGGGCTGCAGCTATTGATTATTTTCCCAATTGAGTAATGGTCTATCGATTAGTTTGTTTGATTAATTGAGTAATCGGATAAAACACACTTTTAGCCTCAAAGGTGGAAAATAGTTGTTTATGCTTGCCATAACCTTCATCAACTTTGAAATTGCACTTTTGCGTGTGTGCATTAATAAAAATAAAATACAAAATCTCCGTTGTTCGCCACCACACAGATCATGGCACTCATAAGTATTGCTTATGGGCAACAGCCGAGCAGAAACTATGTCCCAGGCACTCCATGCGGCGTGGGCATTATCAATTTTCAATTGTAACACTTATCAAATGATTAATCGAAGCAACAGAATATAAATAAAAGGTATTTTCTAATCAATTAACCCTATAGTCACAATCAAACACCATCAACCTTAAACGTGGTGCACAGTCTTGGGCTGAACAAGCCAACGTCATGACTCTTTAGACTCTCTCACCACATCACTTACTGAAGGCTCTGCTGTCCTGACGTGAACCGTCCCCTGAACCACAACCGTGGGCTTCTGAGAGTTCCAAATGCAATGCAGCTGAAACCCGATAATTTAGTGTCGCTTTGTACTTGAGGCACTTTTACTCAATTTCCTGTGTCACAGACTTGATACTGCAGTTCATGCTTGAAGCTATACACCTCTGGTTGCTGTAAATTGACAATGTTATTACTGTGGTAGTCAAATGTTGCATGCTGCCTTAGTATAAAACGAAGACATACTCCACTGTACATGACCTTTTCCTTATTATTGTCAAAAGTTTCTGTATAGGATTAACAACATGGTATTCAGATCTGCATACAAACAGTTTTAAATAATCAATATGTCACTTTGGTGTGGGTGGGGCTTTATAAGTGTGATGTGATCCTGCAATCAAAGTATTTAAAATAGCTGGCGCCCCGATGCCACAGTTGTGTTTTACTGTGAGGCTTTGGGGTTCAATTTTTCATATAACAGAATTCAGTCTTTAGCAAGCTGTTAAAGGGTAACTGCACTTTTTGGGGAATTCTGCCTATCGTTCACAATCATTATGAGAGACAAAAACACACGTCTTTTTTTGGGGGGGATTCTAAAAATGCTAAAAAAACACTTGCAAAATGTGGTTAATGGGAGTCACTGTTTTAGCCTTCAAAGCAAACGACTTCAAAACCCTCCATCAATATACATATATTATATACACACTGCAAGTAAATATATAATGTAGTAACATGCACATTCATAACAACATTTACTGTAATTTGGTAATTTTATGCCTTACCGGGAATTCTTTCCTCAGCGCATTTATTTCCGTTTCCATAGCAGTGCACCTCCGACTTCCAGCAACAAATGTGTGTTCCTACTTCTGGAAACAATCGCTTGTGTTTACTAATCATAGCAGATTGGTAACAGACATCAAAGACGACTATTTTTAGACAAATGAGGATACACAACCTTATCTTTTTGAACCCAAATATACGGAAGATGAACTGCTGCTGAGAGAAGCGAGCGCGAGGAAAGGGTGAAACGTTGTAGCAGACGGAAGCCGAGAGAGTAAGGTCAGGGTGACTTGCAGGGGTAAATGTGGAACTTGGAGCCAAGCTATGCTGACATAAATGACGTGCTTACCCAAAGTCAACTTGAAAAAACGTCCCCGGCCAACTTGACCAAACAGACAACTGCCCATCGAGTGAGTCACTGTAATATTGACAATGATCCATGCAGCACATCATGCTTGTTATTACAAATATATACAATGTCGAGCTTGCTGTGTACAAACAAAACATGAAATGTGGGCTAATACTTTACAGATACTGTAATATGATTGTTCATGTTTTTCAGTCAGTACAGATTGGCGTCTTATCGCATTGTGTTGTGCATTACAAACTCAAGCTAGTTTACGGCTAGTGCCGTAGCATGCCGTCGCAAAACGATGTATTACTATGCTAGATAAACAGTTCCTCAGTGTTCACTCTTACAATAACAATGTCACTACAGCTTGGTTATTATACAGGTTACGGAACGTAAATCAAGTATAGTTTGCAGTTTTGGGATGCATTTTTAAAGTGATCGAGAGGCAGAATGGATTGCTCCTATCAGCTGCATTTCTAGCCACTTAGATTGTAGATTATTACAAATTAGAATGCAAAAAAAAACATTTTGTCTTCGTGTCTCTCATTAGTATTGTAAACGATAGGCAAAATTAAAGCTAATTTGGTTTAAATGTTAAAGCATTTGCCAGAAATTTGGTGTGAAGTCTGATTATGATTAACCACAAGTATCAGATGGCGTTCTATTTACCTGCATTTTCAAAAGACACTTTTCCACCAAACTCTGAAAAGCCGTCTGAAATCAGAATTTTCTACAGAATGTCGTTTACATACATTACAAATGTGCATGAATGACCCTGAGAGGGACCAGCGGTAGAAAATGGACGGATGGATGGAAAATGTATTTTATTCATTTGTATATTTATATCCTTACAGCTCCCAAATGAAGTTTTCTCTCTTTTCAATACTTGTTTATGCGCTTGTTAGCTTACATTGCTTACTTTGCACTGACTCTGCAAACAAGGGACTAAAACTAATGTGGATCTATGCTGAAGTTGTGACGTCCACCCACTAGCGCCTTGAAAACCCACTAATTAACAACTTGTGTCTCAATTATTCAATCCGTGCAAGAACCCGAGGAGTAAAACGTCAATTTGTTGTTTACGGCCACGTTCCTGCCAAACCATTTCAGTTGCCAGGCAACCAGTGAGGGCTCCAGGAAGTTACTGGGCCAAGAAATACTCAGGTACATAACCCTTTGTGAATTAACTGCCAGCTCCTGGCGATGGCATCAAACTTTGCTTGCAGCCACATGCGAGTGCTATCAATCCTATCAAACTTTTGGCAGTAAAATTAATAAATGTGTATGCCAACGTGTTTAGCCTTTCCTTTGAGATATATGGCACAAAGAGCATGCGTTTGTGTGCCGTATATATATATATATATATATATATATATATATATATATATATATATATATATATATATATATATATATATATATATATATATATATATATATATATATATATATATATATATATATATATATATATATATATATATATATATATACCAAAGCTATTACATTGTTAAAACACTAAGTCAAATGTAAAGACTGTCAAGATGCCAGAAAAATGACTGGAAGTGGAACTAGAGAATGGAAGTTTGATATTGTTGTGGTATGATGTGCTAGTATTAGTTTGTTTAGCGATATTATTCCACTTTCTGAATTGCTTAGGTTCTCACCATTATGATTGTAAAGACTTGAAATGACTGACTTGAAATAACAAGATACCTTTGAAAGACTTGTGTCCTCGGATGCCTTACTTCATTCTGTGTGCATGTGTTTGTGTGTGTGCGGCCCTGTACAATAGTAATACACATCCTCCTCCCAATCCTCCCTATGACAACACAGCTGATAAATGGGTGGGTGGGTCAGTCGATGACATGGTTGACTGATCAATAGGTGATGGAGAAAAGCATTTTAGGGCTTGGGTGTGTTTATTTTTTCCTCTTGTGTGGAGGGAGGGTCATAAGGATGGCTGATCATTATTTCACTTAATACAAGTCAAAACTTGAATTCACATAAAAACATTATTTGGTGAAATATTGGTGCTACCCAAAGATAATTTATTGCCTTTAATTACTTCTAAGAGTCACATCATCAATTCTTTGCAACGATTACTATGCGATCGTCACAACAACACTTACTGACTTACTTTTGTTGGCTGTATAATCATTGGCCTACAACTAAGATCAAAGATTCCCACTAGAAATAAAAAGATTATCTGCCAAAAACAATACAACATATCATTGAATTCTACCAATTAATATATGAGTAATATAGTGTTTAAAATTTGACTTAAACGAACCATATATTTAGCCTTTTCAATTAATGTTTAAGTAAATGCTGATGATGTCTAGTGTCACTTAAAAATAATTGTATTTCTTACAGAAATAAATGAACAATTAAAAGTGAATGAAAGTTTCAAAAAGTAACAAATTGGGTAATATGTACTGTAATTGGATAAATGAGCTCGGGAACAAACACTATACGATTGCTTGACAAACTGTGATAACATTTTATGACATTATCAGAGTGTTTAAAAATTGTATTACCTGAATCATCCTATTTTTATAGTGTTCACAGTTATACTGTGTTATAGCGTATTAATAGTTTGTTGCTCTTTGTTATTTTTAAGCATCCATTTATTGGTTTTCATATACCCCACTTTCTGTAGGATTCAGTTTTTGACTTTTTTTTTTTTTTTTGCCAAAAGTTTGCCCTTTTGTATATTTTCCTGTAGGGATGGGTACCTTTCACATTTGAACCGATGCGGTGCCAATTTTTAGTGCTTTTGTGGGTTTTCATGCGTTAAGAGATTTTAATTGTTTGATAATATTTTTTTAATTGAACATTTAACAATGAAAGATTATGATACACTATATTGCCAACATTATTTGGCCACCTGCCTTGACTCACATAAGAACTTGAAGTGCCATCCCATTCCTAACCCATGGGGTTCAATATGATGTCAGTCCACCTTTTGCAGCTATTACAGCTTCAACTCTTCTGGGAAGGCTGTCCACAAGGTTGCGCAGTGTGTTTATATAAATTTTCGACCATTCTTCCAAAAGCGCATTGGTGAGGTCACACACTGATGTTGTGGCTCTTAGTCTCCGTTCTAATTCATCCCAAATGTGTTCTATCGGCTTTCAGGTCAGGACTATGTGCAGGCCAGTCAAGTTCATCCACACCAGACTCTGTCATCCATGTCTTTATGGACCTTGCTTTGTGCACTGGAGCACAGTCATGTTGGAAGAGGAAGGGACTCACTCCTAACTGTTCCCACAAGGTTGGGAGCATGGAATTGTCCAAAATGTTTTGGTTCCCTGGAGCATTCAAAGTTCCTTTCACTGGAACTAAGGAGCCAAGCCCAACTCCTGAAAAACAACCCCACACCATAATTCCTCCTCTACCAAATTTCACACTCTGCACAATGCAGTCCGAAATGTAGCGTTGTCCTGGCAACCTCTAAACCCAGACTCATCCATCAGATTGCCAGATGGAAAAGCGTGATTCATCACTCCAGAGAACGTGTCTCCACTGCTCTAGAGTCCAGTGGCGACGTGCTTTACACCACTGTACCCGACGCTTTGCATTGGACTTTGTGATGTATTGCTTAGATGCAACTGTCGGCCATGGAAACCCATTCCATGAAGCTCTCTGCGTACTGTACGTGGGCTAATTGGAAGGTCACATGAAGTTTGGAGCTCTGTAGCAACTGACTGTGCAGAAAATCTGCGAGCTCTTTGCACTATGCGCTTCAGCATCCACTGACCCCTCTCTGTCAGTTTACGTGGCCTACCACTTCATAGCTGAGTTGCTGTTGTTCCCAAACTCTTCCATTTTCTCATAATAAAGCCGACAGTTGACTTTGGAATATTTAGGAGCGAGGAAATTTCACGACTGAATTTGTTGCACAAGTGGCATTCTCTGACAGTTCCACACTGGAAAACACTGGAAATCACTGAGCTAATGAGAGCGCCCCATTCTTTCACAAATGTTTGTAGAAACTGTCTCCATGCCTAAGTGCTTAATTTTATACACCTGTGGCTGGGCCAAGTGATTAGGACACCTGATTCAGATTATTTGGATGGGTGGCCAAATACTTTTGGCAATATAGTGTATCTCTACTGTCCACTTGTTATATCTTGATTTCTAGCCCTTCTGAGTCTCATATGCTTGTATTATATAGTAAACTTTGAATACAGTTGCAATTCCAAGACTCTAGATGGCAGTAGGAGTGTTGCCTAGTCAAGGATCAGTCTTTGCCATTAAGGTGAATGTGCCAGCTGTTCTTTTGTTGCGCTCTACAAGGTGTTTATACTGTAAGCATTGTATTTGTTACACACCAGCTGTTTGATAGTAACTTGTATCTTAGTTGTAGTTTTCATTACCAAATTTGGGGGTGTTGTATAATGTTGCATCATCTACCAGGCATACAAATTCTCGGACATGTTGTAATGAGAAACTGGAAATATGTGTTGTACAATATCGTAATCGTATGCATGTTCAAAAAAAAATGTTTGAGCTAGCCGGCCGTGACGTCACATGCAACAATGGTATTAAAATATGGCACTGTTTGATTTTACGTGATTTTACGATAGGTACAAAAGTAACAAATTGGCCACCCATCCCTACTCTTTTGGTTATCGTGCGGCATGGCATTCCGCAGAATCGAGTGTTTAAACTAAGAATCCCATGCATTGGTGACTCAGTGGCTGTACTTTTTTTTATTATTATTAAGCCACTATGGGACCAAATAGAGTTGTGCCAGCACTGAGGTTGGTACGAGTACCAAAATGCATTTCGTTACTTTTCAAAACAAACGGGGTCCACAAAAAAAATTACTTATTGGCTTTATGTTAACAAAAAATCGTATTATACATTAAACATATGTTTCTTATTGTGATCAAAGAATAATTTTGTCATAAAATAAAATAGTGAACATTCTAGACAACTTCTCTTTTAGTAGTAAGTAAGCAAACAAAGGATCCTAATTTGGCTGCTGACGTATGCAGTGATATATTGTGTCATTTTTCTTTCAATTATTTTGTCAAAATTATGAGGGACAAGCGGTAGAAAATGTATTATTAATCTACTTGTTCATTTACTGTTAATATCTGCTTACTTTCTGTTTTAGCATGTTCTATCTACACTTCTGTTAAAATGTAATAACCACTTATTCTTCTGTTGTTTGGATACTTCACATTAATTTTAGGTGATATAACACATTTTGGTATCAATCCAATACCAAGTAGTTACAGAATCATACATTGGTCATAATTAAAGTTCTCCTGTGTCCATGAAATATTTCCAGACTTTATAAACAATTTTTAAAAAATTACATAAGATTTTGTGAAAATAAAAAATATCAAAGTGGCCATTTTAGTATTGACTAGATACGGCTCTTGTACTTGGTATCGTTAAAGTTGATGTATGCATAGGTCCACCCATTTGTTTATATTCAGGAGAGCTAGCTTTCTGTTAGCGGTTAGCTATTCTATTGTATCCTAGTGTGTATATACAGTGTGCAGTGACGCATGTTTAGCTATTCCTTGTCCTGCAGGGATGATACATGAAAGAAACTTATGACTGCGTATGGATGTCAGCCAATTGCGAGCTATGTTTTAAAGCACCTCTTGTAAAGCGGCGCTTCAGTTTTTATAGCGTCACATTTATAATTTGTTTTTAAGCTGAAATGCGTCCATTCTGCCTCTAATATCTCCACACCGTGTCTACTTATAAGTTCTCTCTGTACGTGTGCGGTGCTAAACATGAGCCTCTGCTCATATTACCAACAATCTCATGACGTGACGACAGCGCGCCGTAATGTCCGTAAAAAAAAAAATAGTACAGGTATTTTTCCCGAGGCAGTATAGTATAGTTTTTAATTCATTGTTAGTATCGGTATACCGTACAACCCTAGTCAGCACATTAAAAAAAGGTGGAAAACAATACTGAACTCAACAAAGAACTTGCAGCAAAGTACGAATGTGCCATTTGTGAGGCTATTCCCTCTCCACTGATCGCCGTCTTTGCCAACAAAAATCTGAAATCAGGGTAAAAACAAATGTTCAGTTATTCATTTACAAAACTGTAATTATTCTCTAAAAAATGTGTTTTGTGTTAATTTTTTTGGATGCCTGGAACAGATAATTTCTTATGGGAAAAACCTCTTCAGTTTTCTTACAAAACAGCTTTTGTCGGCCCTTCGGAATAAAAACCGAGGTACTACTGTAAACAAAATATTTATGTGAATACTGTGAAATATTTTCTTTAGTGGTTGTGAGCAGGGCAACACTAAATTGGCCCTAGTGTGTGAATGTGAGTGTGAATGTTGTCTGTCTATCTGTGTTGGCCCTGTGATGAGGTGGCGACTTGTCCAGGGTGTACCCTGCCGCTGTGATAGGCTCCAGGAACCCCCGCCAACCCGAAAGGGACAAGCGATAAAAAATGGATGGATGGATGGGTTATGAGTAGGACATGAAGACATCGGCACAATGGTCACTATCCTAACATGATTTTCCTTGCAGAAAAAGTCCTATAATATACAACTGATAGTTTTTGTTTACCAAGTAATAGCAGGCGGCATGCAGGCGGCATTTTTTTTTAGAAACAGAGACAAAATGTTTAACTTTCTTAGTAGTCACCCTACTAGACAATAAACCTTTCCCATGCTGCCTGCCTCATTAAAGTGCGGGGAACTGACGTCACTGCAGGCGCAGGTGGCGACTTATCGCAGTCAGCATTTAAAAAACAAACATCGGTTTTTTGGGGGGGGTTTTTCCGTTCCTGCACCTTGATGCCTATTTAGACCACCAAGTGATTCAACTTGCTGAGACGCTGGAATACTTTATGCATGAGTGCAACGCAATTGATGGACATAATGCGACCCCCCACCAACCTAGCCCTCGCCTCCTCCTTCCTCTACCCCCCCCCTGCAGACACGCTGTCGACGACGAGCGTCACATTTTCAATTCCTCCCACCTCCTACACACACACACACACACACGCACAGGAAGTTAAAAAGCATGGTGACAACGATTAGACTACAACACTCACACAGCCTCCATCCGGTGCACATTTTCTGCCAAGTTGAAGACAAACACGCGTAATGTTGCACCTCGTGGTGCGTTTAAGGACACCTGAGAACTTGCTCAGGCTCGGACAAAAGCACACCGAGGCGTAGATAAGAGAGATTGTGGCATCTGGACCGGGACGAAGCTCACTTCCTGCCTCTTTTTACGCACCATTAATATTGCTTGTTTGTGTTTGGAGGGGCACGGCAGCGGAATAAGTCACTAAACCCACCAGTCACACACACACACACACACACACACACAAACACACACACACACACACAAATATAAACACACAAGAATGGTTCAAGTTTTCACGCCGCGCGCATCCGAAATTAAAGGCGAGATTGTCGGTGCCAAGTGGGAGCAGCATCTTTACGCACCGCTTTTGTCTGGAGCTCGGAAGCCCATCTGCGGCACCGGCTCCCGCAGTGTCATCCGAGTCCAAAACGTTTCGCTTTGTGGAGATGACGTCCCCGAACTTTTTTTGGACTTACTTGAGCAAAGTGCGGTGCACCGCTCCACCTCTCATTCAATGTTATTTGTACACACAGATGCGTATTGGCACCTACCAGAGCGGATACGAGCACAGGAGGGCTGAGGGGCTGCTCCCACAGTCCGAGAGCTCCGTCTTCCCAAGCCTTGTCGTGCGCAATGGTGACACACACAAAAAACACCCAAAAGCGGGAAGGAAAGACAATTTGTCCCCCCTCCTCTCCTTCCACAAGTAGCCTGCGGCGCGTCCGTGTAGTCGGAAACACGCGAGGTTCGAAACGAAAGAGTGTTTTTGGCCGAGGCGGACTTTCCGTGGTGCTCGGACGCGTGGGTTCCCCCCAGCCTGCCTTCTCCGGTCCTGGCGATCCCACCTCTACAACCCCACTCGCCGAGAGGAACATGCAAACACGTTTCATGGATTTTTGGAGCTCGGAGGAAAAACCGAAGTGGACTTTTGGTGCGGCGCGACACTCGGACAAGGACACTTTCTGCAGCCTGCACGATTGTCGTGGAAACACGCAGCGCACAACCGATGTCATCAATCCGTTTGACTATATGGCGCGGTTTCTCACGTTAATAAGTGGTACAGATACATTTTGGAACTTAAAAACACGTTCTATTTGCATCATCATTGCTGCTCGGTTGTTTATTTTACCGTCCCAAAACTCTTATTTGAATATGGATCATTGAACTCACTCCAGAAATGCACCCTCCCTCCCCCCGGTCGGTCCTTCAATCGGAGAGTCCACTCCGCGTCTTCGGACCAGCCCTGGTGCTTGGCAGGCGTTCAGCCCAAGTGTGTGGACATGACACCGCCAGGGCGGCAGAGATTTTCCTTCATTTCTCTCCTTCCCGATCGCAGACCGGCTGACATTGGCTAGAAAGTGGAGCAGCTCGTCAGGGACAATCAATGCGAATCGATCGAGCCGCCCGGTGGAGGCTCTAGTGCTGGAACATAGAGAGAGAGGGAGAGAGAGAACAGCTGAGGGCGAGAGGCAGCGTGGGGTGTGTGTGTGTGTGTGTGTGGCTGGGGGGGGTGTACCAACCGTGACAGCGGCCAACCGCCCTCCCTGCAAACAAATATTCTCTGTGGCTCGTAAACATGACACTCACTTGGCAAATACTAAAGTCAAAGGCCACCGAGTGCGTAATTACGCACAGACGTCGCCTTCCAAACAGCAGCTCACACAATAAATGCGCGCGCACACACACGAATAACTTATTGAACGTGTCGGTGGGTATAAAGTGATTCGGAATAATAAACTTCAAATTTGATGCAAAAGGGCTCGCTCAACATTTTCCAAGTTAGTTCACAAAACACTCGCCGCAAAACCAAGAAATCCATAATAATAAGTGCATCATGCTTAGACCTATACCTAATTTTTACCCACCAATACATGCACTATAATAAATAATATTTTAATCCCTATGTTTAAATACATTTCATATGTAATCAGAAAAAATATCCAAACACCCCCATCAAGGTTTTATTTACATGACTTTATTTACTGGACTTTCGCTGATGTGTTGGATCCACTGTGTACTGGACTTTCACAATATTATGTCAGACCCACTCGACATCCATTGCTTTCGGTCTCCCCCAGAAGGGGGGGGGGGGGGGGGGGGTTACCCACATATGCGGTCCTCTCCAAGGTTTCTCATAGTCATTCACATTGACGTCCCACTGGGGAGAGTTTTTCCTTGCCCGTATGTGGGCTCTGTACCGAGGATGTCGTTGGGGCTTGTGCAGCCCTTTGAGACACTTGTGATTTAGGGCTATATAAATAAACATTGATTGATTGATTGATTGATGATGTAAGTATGTGTGTAGTAACAAGAACATTTATATTAACATGTATGTTTACCTTTTTAGATCATTTTGTCAGGACTTGGTCCTTGGGGTTTGTTTTCCCGGAAGGCAACGGAAAGTTGGCGCGGGCAAGACTTGAATGTGAGTACATTTTTTAAATTAATCTAATCAAAAAATGAACAAACAAAAAGCGCTCATAGCAGAGGTACAAAACTTGGCTAATGAAAACAAAAGACTTGTACAAAGGCAAAAAACTATGAACAAGAAACAAAAACTTACTTGGCATGGAACTGTGAACATGGCATGAAGACGAGTGATCATAAAGTGTGATGTCGCCAGGCAGACTATCTGAAAACAATGGGCTTAAATAATACAGACATGATTGACAACAGGTGTGTGAGTCCGAACGTGAAAACAGGTGCAACTAATCGATCGTCATGGTGACAAAACAAGAGTGCACAAAGAGTCCAAAAACAAAACCGAACATAACTAAAACAAAACATGATCACACAGACATGACACATTTTAAACATACGTTGGCGCATTAATTTCAAAAACGCGTCACTACGTTTGCTTTTTTCCTTCGACAACATCACTGATTACTGTACTCATGCAGTATTCATGAGAGACAACAAACAAAATAAAACATCACTTACTGTACAATGTTTGCTGTCACTAGGATGGCAACCGCTGGGTTGTTCATATAGTACCATTTAGATCAGGGGTGTCAAACTCATGTTAGATGGGAGGCCACATGGAGAAAAATCTACTCCCAAGTGGGCCGGACTGGTAAAATCACGGCACGATAACTTAAAAATAAAGACAACTTCAGATTGTTTTTTTTTTGTTTAAAAATACAATAAGAACGTTTTGAAAATGTACAAATTATAATGTTGTTGGGGTTTTTCTTTTTACACTTACATGTTGCGGTTAATAGTATTCTATCTTTATTTGTCGTTATGTATACTTTTTGAATAAATTATGTGATAATGTTCATCAGTCAACTCATTGGTGTTCATTTTCAATCAATCAAGATTAAAAAAAAGACAGTATGTTATTTATGTAGTTTGCTAATTTTCCTCGACTGATGTACTAACATCATGTGGTTTATTTTGTTTACATATGTAGCATAATCTACAAAGATACAAATAATTGCTATTGCGACATCTAGTGGACACATGTAGAACAGCAGTTTATTTTATTCAAAAATTTCGGCTAATTTTTATACTTAGCAAACCCATCACGCGGGCCGGTTAAAAACTGTTTGCGTCCTGATTTGGCACACGGGCCGTAAGTTTGACACCCTTGATTAAGATGGAGAATGACTCATACTCTCACTATTATGTTAGATCCACTATGGACTGGACTTTCACAATATTATGCTAGACCCACTCGACGTCCATTGCATCCGGTCTACCCTAGAGGGGGGGGAGGTTCACCCACATCTGCGGTCCTCTCCAAGGTTTCTCATAGTCATTCACATTGACATCCCACTTGGTTGTGAGTTTTTCCTTGCCCTTATGTGGGATCTGAACCGAGGATGTCATTGTGGCTTGTGCAGCCCTTTGAGACACTTGTGATTTAGGGCTATATAAATAAACATTGATTGATTGAAAAAGGGGGGGTGAAACCAAGCGACTCTTTGTGTATTTCTCACCATTACAGGTATAAATTGCATGCCAAAGTTGACCAACTTCTCGGATTTTGTCCTTATGCTTCTGAGAGGCATTATAATAAACTTTCACAAGCACTGAGGCGAGAAAGCAGCTCACCAGCTCATGACATCAATATAGCCGCAACAAGCTAGTTAGCTCTCTGTGACAATGCGTCACTAAAATAGTTTGTCTGCGTTAGCGCTTATAACAGGGGTCACCAACCTTTTTAAAACCAAGAGCTACTTCTTGGGTACTGATTAATGCGAAGGGCTACCAGTTTGATACACACTTAAATAAATTGCCAGAAATAGCCAATTTGCTCAATTTACCTTTAACTCTATGTTATTTTTAATAATTAATTATATTTATCTTTGTGGAAACACTGATCATCTTAATGATTTCTCACAATAAATATATATAGAAACAGATAAATATCAATATGCAACACTATATTTTTATATTTTCTCTAAGTGCACATTTTTCAAATTGAACATTTTCAAACGATCACTTCTAAGACAGTCTTGTGAAATCACAATATCCCATTTTAACTAGCTAGCCACTAACATTTTTTAACAAATCATGAATTACTTTGCACCATGTTTGTTCAAATAATAACTCATGTAAAATACAAAAGTCAACTGTCACATTTGTAAATAAATCATGTCCCACTTTGAACTGGACACCAATCTGTTATCTGTTTCTTTGTCAGTTTGTGAAGACCAAGTCTTTAAAATATTTTATTGGATTTTCAAATTCTATTTGAGTTTTGTCTCTTAGAATTAAAAATGTCGAGCAAAGCGAGACCAGCTTGCTAGTTAATAAATACAATTTTAAAAAATAGAGGCAGCTCGCTCGTAAGTGCTGCTATTTGAGCTATTTTTAGAACAGGCCAGCTGGCTACTCATCTGGTCCTTACGGGCTACCTGGTGCCCGCGGGCACCGCGTTGGTGACCCCTGGCTTATAATAACAATATCACTAATACTTGGTTGATATTCAAGTCACGAAATGTAAATGGAGCATTGTTGGCACTTTTTGGATGGTTATTTAGAGGGCTTTATGGGTGGAATTGACTCCATTGTAATCAGAATCGTATTTAAGGTTGGTTTTACGAGACAGAATGCATTTAACAAATACATACGTTTTCTTATCTCTCAAAATGATTGTGAACGATCAATCAATCAATCAATCAATGTTTATTTATATAGCCCTAAATCACAAGTGTCTCAAAGGGCTGTACAAGCCACAACGACATCCTCGGTACAGAGCCCACATACGGGCAAGGAAAAACTCACCCCAGTGGGACGTCGGTGAATGACTATGAGAAACCTTGGAGAGGACCGCATATGTGGGTAACCCCCCCCCCTCTAGGGGAGACCGAAAGCAACGGATGTCGAGTGGGTCTGACATAACATTGTGAAAGTCCAGTCCACAGTGGATCCAACACATCAGCGGGAGTCCGGTCCACAGCGGGGCCAACAGGAAACCATCCCGAGCGGAGACGGGTCAGCAGCGCAGAGATGTCCCCAACCAATGCACAGGCTAGTGGTCCACCCGGGGTCCCGGCTCTGGACAGCCAGCACTTCATCCATGGCCACCGGACCTATGCAACTCCCCCTCGCAAGGGACAGGGGAGAAGAGGAGAGAAGAAAAGAAACGGCAGATCAACTGGTCTAAAAAAGGGGGGGTCTATTTAAAGGCTAGATTATACAAATGAGTTTTAAGATGGGACTTAAATGCTTCTACTGAGGTAGCATCTCTAACTGTTACCGGGAGGGCATTCCAGAGTACTGGAGCCCGAATAGAAAACGCTCTATAGCCCGCAGACTTTTTTTTGGCTCTGGGAATCACTAATAAGCCGGAGTTCTTTGAACGCAGATTTCTTGTCGGGACATATGGTACAATACAATCGGCGAGATAGGCTGGAGCTAAACCGTGTAATATTTTATACGTAAGTAGTAAAACCTTAAAGTCGCATCTTAAGTGCACAGGAAGCCAGTGCAAGTGAGCCAGTATAGGCGTAATATGATCAAACTTTCTTGTTTTTGTCAAAAGTCTAGCAGCCGCATTTTGTACCAACTGTAATCTTTTAATGCTAGACATAGGGAGGCCCGAAAATAATACGTTACAGTAATCGAGACGAGACGTAACGAACGCATGAATAATGATCTCAGCGTCGCTAGTGGACAAGATGGAACGAATTTTAGCGATATTACGGAGATGAAAGAAGGCCGTTTTAGTAACACTCTTAATGTGTGACTCAAACGAGAGAGTTGGGTCGAAGATAATACCCAGATTCTTTACCGAGTCGCCTTGTGTAATTGTTTGGTTGTCAAATGTTAAGGTGGTATTATTAAATAGATGTTGGTGTCTAGCAGGACCGATAATCAGCATTTCCGTTTTCTTAGCGTTGAGTTGCAAAAAGTTAGCGGACATCCATTGTTTAATTTCATTAAGACACGCCTCCAGCTGACTACAGTCCGGCGTGTTGGTCAGCTTTAGGGGCATGTAGAGTTGAGTGTCATCAGCATAACAGTGAAAGCTAACACCGTACTTGCGTATGATGTCACCTAGCGGCAGCATGTAAATACTAAAGAGTGCAGGGCCAAGAACCGAACCCTGGGGAACTCCGCACGTTACCTTGACATAGTCCGAGGTCACATTGTTATGGGAGACGCACTGCATCCTGTCAGTAAGATAAGAGTTAAACCAAGACAAGGCTAAGTCTGACATACCAATACGTGTTTTGATACGCTCTAATAAAATATTATGATCGACGGTATCGAAAGCGGCGCTAAGATCAAGAAGCAGCAACATAGATGACGCATCAGAATCCATCGTTAGCAATAGATCATTAGTCATTTTTGCGAGGGCTGTCTCCGTAGAGTGATTTGCCCTGAAACCGGATTGAAAAGGTTCACAGAGATTGTTAGACGCTAAGTGTTCATTTAGCTGCTGTGCAACAGTTTTTTCGAGAATTTTGGAAATAAACGGAAGGTGGGAGACCGGTCGGTAGTTTACCATGAGGTCAGGATCGAGGTTAGGTCTTTTGAGCAGAGGATGAATAACCGCTTTTTTGAATGCTAGGGGAACAGTGCCGGAGGAAAGTGATAAGTGTATAATATTTAACACTGATGGACCTAATAATACAAACAGTTCCTTGATAAGTTTCCCAGGAAGTGGGTCAAGTAAACATGTTGTTTGTTTTATCCCACTTACACGCTGTAATAATTCCTCTAATGTTATTTCATCAAAAATAGAGAGACTATTTTGGAGGGCAGTGTCCGTCGTATATACAGTCGTATTTGTGTTAATAGAGCCCAGTTGTAGCTGGGATGCGTTGTCTTTAATCTCCTTTCTAATGAGTTCAATTTTCTTATTAAAGAAATTCATAAAATCATCTGCCGAGTGGGTGGAGCTACTGGGAGGAGTCCCTTGTTGGGTTAGCGATGCTACTGTACTAAACAGAAATTTAGGATCGTTTTTGTTGAGGCGGATGAGATTTGAGTAGTATTTAGCTTTAGCTAAGGTAAGCATGCGTTTATAAGTTATTAAACTATCACTCCATGCTTGATGGAAAACCTCAAGTTTAGTCGCGCGCCATTTGCGTTCCAGTTTTCTACATGATAATTTATGAGCTCTAATTTCTTCTGTAAACCATGGGGTGCGCCTTTTAGGGGCCCTTTTTTGCTTTAGCGGTGCTATACTATCAATAATTTCGCGCAAGGCATCGTCAAAGTTGTTAGTGAGTTTATCAATAGAGCCGACATAATTTGGGAATGGTGCTATTACCGAAGGCAGTAGGTCAGCAAGAGTCATCGTTGTGGCAGCATTAATGTTGCGGCCGCTATAGCAGTTATTATTATTATTAGCTTGTTGACAAAGAGTCAAAACTTCAAATTTTATAAGGTAATGATCGGACATTACTTTAGTATATGGAAGTATCATAACTTTGGAGGTGGTGACACCCCTGACAAGCACTAGATCTATTGTATTACCGTTGCGATGCGTGGGTTCATGTATTATTTGTGTAAGACCACAGCTATCAATTATGGTTTGGAGCGCCACGCACTGAGGGTCCGATGGGGTATTCATATGGATAATAAAGTCCCCCATTATGATTATATTGTCGGCGTGCGTCACTAGATCAGCAACGAACTCTGAGAATTCACTGATAAAGTCCGAATAGGGCCCAGGGGGGCGGTAGATAACAGCCAGGTCGAGAGGTAGCGGTGTGACAGACCTCATAGTAAGCACCTCAAACGATTTATATTTATTATTTAGGTTAGGGGTAAGGTTGAAATTTTCATTGTATATTAGTGCGACACCCCCTCCCCTAACGATAAGAAACATTTCTAAAAAACTGCATTTCCCCTTTAAGGAGTGGGGGGACAAACCTGCTAGCAACTCTATAGTATAGCTACATGTGAGCTTCAATGCTAACATTCCAATCACATTTTAATAGCAACATGATACTAGTTTAGCCTATTTACTATAGACAAAGTGACAAAAGTTACAGCTACTTTCTGTAGTTGGCTGATGGACAATTGACAGATATTTTAAGATGTGTAGTGAAGTCTGCATTTTTTAATTTTTTTTTTACAAAGGCATCCACATGGTGTTTACGTCATCATCCAAACCCCAAAATTCTAAACCGACCATTTGATTTCCTCATCTCTGAAAAGTGGAGCAAACAAGTGAGGTAGATGATATATTTTTCTCACATTTGGTGGTGGCTCTAAAGATCTAGAGACAGGTGCATATTTCTGTTATACCATAATTCAAAAGTAATGTCTGCATAAGAAATGGATCTTTAACCCCATTTTACATCACTTTAGCCTCTTTGTCTTAATTCACTGGAAAGACAATGTACCAGATATGATAATAATTGCATTGCAGCTTTTGTGACCAAACGTGCGGTTTCTAGAATGTGTCCTTCCCTTTGGCCTTCCCAAGTCCTCTACACCCCTGCTGTGGAAGAGAGGAATATGACATTGTGAAGGCAGCAGGCAAGAAGGAGAGTCATGCGTGGATAGACGGGTACGAGCAGCTAGCCGTGACTCTTGGACGTGTTGTGGTGGGTGCAGTGAACCCCCGCAGGCTGCAGCCACACTCGGCTCTTTGTTGTTTTGGTTGTGCGCAGCGAGGCACGGTACTTTCCTGAGCCGGGAAATGCAAGATCACTGTTGCGTGGCCTCCATCCCCAGCTGCACACATGACCGGCGCCGTAGGAAAGCCCCTGACGGCGGCCCAGAAGGAGGTCCAGAGAGGATCAAGGGAATGTCGGCCGTTTTTAAACTCTGCTTTTTTTGTAGACACTAGCTTCTTGTCTTGTCTTGCTGATTGATTCTACAACATCTCTCTCAGCTTTTCATTGTTGCAACACAAACAAGTTCCCTCATTTCTTAACCTCTACCCTAACATTCATAACCTCTGACCCGTCAGCATTCCTTTGCCTTTGACCCTCGGGCCTTTTGAGTTACACGCAGGTCACCCATTTAGTCGAGGGATGCAAATACATTCTACCAAAAAGGGAAACTGTTTAATAAGAAATACATTAAGGGTATGTTTACAAAATAAGGCGCATTATCTGCACACATTCCCACCAACCTGTATAAATGACTGAAAACGCTGCAATATGCACACCAGGCCAGTAGATGGCAATGGTACCAACTGCTTGTTCTTCCAGGTTTTATATCAAACTATTTTGTTAAGTAAATTGATGCTTTAGTCGGTAAGATTGCAATACAGTACAGTAAATGTACCATTAATGAACTATGGTCCACCATTATTGTTTTGATTATGGCACCCTCACAAATGCCTATTATTACACTTAACACATGACATGCATTCACATATTCTCCATGTTTACATGTCAAATGTGTTTTGTGTAAAATTGTATTTACTTTGTGACTAGGTGTTTGACAAAATATTGTGATGCATTATATATTTTATACAACACCACAGTATCAATAAAAGAAAGACAGTTTTGATATAGTTGTAATATATTGTATTTAATCCGCAAAACAATATTCCTCTTATTTACACGAATTACAGGCCAAACATTTATAGACACTTGCTCGTTCAATCAAAGCGAACGCGTCTCCAAACCTTTGACTGGTAAACAGTTTAATGAAGAGGTAATCAAACTCTGGCTCGCAGCTCAGTATTTTGGTACATTATTAAACAAAATAGAATTAAACAAAAAAACAAAGGAAAAAATGGCAAAAAGAGCAAATAGAAATTATAACATTAACACACTTCCCCTATAAAACAAAGCTTGTAGCTCGGTTGGTAGAGCGGCCGTGCCAGCAACTTCAGGTTTGCAGGTTCGATCCCCACTTCCGCCATCCTAGTCACTGCCGTTGTGTCCTTGGGCAAGATACTTTACCCACCTGCTCCCAGTGCCACCCACACTGGTTTAAATGTAACTTAGATAATGGGTTTCACTATGTGAAGCGCTTTGAGTCACTAGAGAAAAGTGCTATATAAATATAATTCACTTCACTAAATGCAGTCTGACGTTTTTGTTATTTTTGTTGTTGTTGTTGTTTTTTAAATTATATCTTCATACAGTATATGAGGTGTGTCACAAAGATTTATTTCAGATCCAAACTACAATATTTCCTGTTCGAAATAATCCCCTCTAGAGTCTTAACACACTATCCCGTTCTTTTCTGCCATAAATGTGTGCAATTATATCAGAGAATGCAATGAACATCAACAGTAAACATGGATTGTTTTAGCCTGTTAAAAAAGTAGAATGTCAAAATGACCCCCAAATCCTTAGGTTGTTTTTTTTTTCTTCCATGCAGTCCTTGGTAGAAAAACTCTGGACATCCCTGCCATAATGTATATGGAATATTGTGCATTATTGCTGTATTATGATGAACATCGTACAACCTTATTTGAATACTATTTTTTAAATGTTTGCATTGTAGGCTCCAAAAAAAACAGTTGTGTCTTGTGAACAAATGTCTGTTATAATAGTTTGTTGATCAATTTCCAATTGAAAACAGCCCCTTGCATCCAAAAATACATTTGCTTTATCAACCGTATCTGCCTTGTTCACTAGCAACACTTTATAACCACTAATACAATTAGTTATTACTTTCGAGACTATTTGTGATCAGGCACTCAACTCCACAAATAAACCCAAGTATGTAAGTTTCAACAAAATACCGTAACTATATGTTAATCATTAATGACTCGACTCAACTATGCAATCTTATAAACCGAGAAGCTTCAGAGTCAGTAAGATTACATGAACATACAGCTTGGTCAGTTTCTTCATAATACGTTGGAAATGCACCATTACAGTAAGAGGGGGTTTCATATGGTTCCAATCATCGCGGTTTACCTGACACCTGGAACGTGAGAAAGTTGGTGTGGTGCACTATCCACTTTAGCCACAAGACGGCAGTAGAGTGTTGAATATCTTAAAATTAGTTTTGTGGTAATTGTGGGAGTTGCTGTGTAGAATGGGGCTTTCCATAATTTTCAGCAGACTGGTTTGCATAATGATTAATCCCCCAGAGGCCCCACCTTCCTCTCTTGCGAGATCCACCCAGGAATCCTTTCCCTTCTGTAACTTCAACTTCAACCAATGCCAGTAACAACAGTGTCTACCAGTGTGACTGCCAGTCAGAATATGCCCTTCTCTGTAGTTAGTTGGACTTGCCAGCCGCTCATTATTGGCCCTTTTTGCTCACAATGCACATGTATGACCACAAAGAGGTTCATTTAGTGTCAATGCTGAACTATGACAAAAGCACGATGACATCATCCGTCTTGGTCACACCCAGCCTCCTTTCATGCTTTGGGTTCATCAGTCCGAGCTCCTATTGGCACCTTCAAGGACACAGGATGCAGTATTGAACATTATGCTATCTGTTAAGTTCCCGCGAGCATCAACATGGATTGTGTGGTTTTGTTTTGTATCCTTTGTAAAACCACAGGTCCATCTCTGAGCTGTGAACTGGTAGAGTCGCCCTTTCAGATGAGCAATTCTGGCTTTTTTTCTTTAGATGAATTATTACTCATCCTCACATTATCACATGCTCAGCCTGCTTTGCAGTCAAGTTGTCGTCTCATTATAGGGGAGGGGAGTCAGCAGAAAGCCCCAAAAGTATGACTTAGACGGCTTACAAGCATTGTGAAGAATACACTTCTTAAAGAGGAGGGTAATTGTGCTGGCTAATGATGAATACAAAGTAGTAACCACTGTCATGAGCCTAGTGTGTTTACAGGGACACTCAAAAGAGTCAGGGCGCCATCTAGTGGCAAGTTAACTATTGCACCTCTAACTATAATACAAAGCTTGTTTATGACGCTGTCATGATCCTATCACTTTTTGTATCTTTTAAGTTAATCATAAACAGATAAAACTGCCATAGACAGATCAATACTTTTTTTGTATTATTAATTAATCAATCCAACTCAATAATACACAATAATACAATAATAATACAATTACAATTCCAAAACCAAACCCGGCCCAGCAACATTCAGAATAGCAATCGACAGAGCAATTGAGAAGACACACGAACATGACACAAAACAATCCAAAAGTAGTCAAACAAAAATGAATAATATCAACAACAGTATCAATATGAATAACAATTCCAACATAGCAGTGATTAGAAATCCCTAATTGACATTATCATTACAATACTTTTAAGTAATCTGACTAGTCTATCAAGACATGCCGTAAATATTAAAGGCTTTGTTTTTTGTTGTTGTTTTTTTCCAGATTTGTTCAATCTGATCGTCACTGTAATCAGGTATGTTTACTCCTTTATTTTATTTTTGTAATATATTATTTGTTTCGCGTCAATACACGTTATAACCATAGACATCTTATAAGTAGACGCAGCATCGAGCGCTACTGCCTACTGGCGCTGACGAGACGCGGGGCCGCCATCTTGGAGTGGTTATCCGCTCCACTCAGTGCAATTCATTTGGCAGGAGCAATGAACTGTCAGCGCATTTAATTCATCTTACCTCACTGAATACCACAGATTTTCATGCGTTTTTTTGTCATACGTGTAGCTATGATAAAGGACACATGTTTTGGCGTGTTTTATTATTCATAGTTTGCTTAACAGTAATAGAATATTCGTATATGATAAGTGACCAGACGTCCGAGATCAAAACTGGGAATATAATCCCATAGAAGGGGGAAAAAAACGGTCAACTATTTTTAAATTCAAGAAACAATATGATTAGGTTATATATACATGCGTATATCCTTCATAAACAATGTATAAATACATTAGATGTCTATATATCTATAGGGACCTATCCTATAGACTGTATCTCTGTTGCTGCAGTAGCAGAGAGTTTATTCTGTATTGACACTTTGTATTGTATTAATATTTTGTATTACATTCTTCCCTTAAATGATAATGTTTACAGTAATTGTTTTATATGTATTTTTTATGTATGTCGCTTTGGATAAAAGCGTCTGCCAAATACTTAATGGCCTACTGAAACCCACTACTACCGACCATGCAGTCTGATAGTTTATATATCAATGATGAAATCTTAACATTGCAACACGGGTTAACTTATAAAGTGCAATTTTAAATTTCCCGCTAAACTTCCGGTTGAAAATGTCTATGTATGATGACGTATGCGCGTGACGTCACTAAATAAACGGAAGTATTGGTACACCATTGAATCCAATACAAAAAAGCTCTGTTTTCATCTCAAAATTCCACAGTATTCTGGACATCTGTGTTGGTAATTCTTTTGCAATTTGTTTAATAAACAATGGAGACTGCAAAGAAGAAAGTTGTAGGTGGGATCGGTGTATTAGCGGCTGGCTGTAGCAACACAACCAGGAGGACTTTGACTTGGATAGCAGACGCGCTAGCCGACGCTAGCCGCCGACTGCACGGATGATCGGGTGAAGTCCTTCGTCCTTCCGTCGATCGCTGGAACGCAGGTGAGCACGGGTGTTGATGAGCAGATGAGGGCTGGCTGGCGTAGGTGGAGCGCTAATGTTTTTATCATAGCTCTGTGAGGTCCCATTGCTAAGTTAGCTTCAATGGCGTCGTTAGCAAAAGCATTTTTAAACTTCGCCAAGCTGGAAATTATTAACCGTGTATTTACATGTCCACGGTTTAATAGTATGGTTGATCTTCTGTCTATCCTTCCAGTCAGTGGTTTATTTATTTTGTTTCTATCTGCATTTGAGCCCGATGCTATCACGTTAGCTCAGTAGCTAAAGAGCTTCACCGATGTATTGTCGTGGAGATAAAAGTCACTGTGAATGTCCATTTCGCGTTCTCGACTCTCATTTTCAAGATGATATAGTATCCGAGGTGGTTTAAAATACAAATCTGTGATCTACAATAGAAAAAGGAGAAAGTGTGGAATCCAATGAACCCTTGTACCTAAGTTACGGTCAGAGCGAAAAAAGATACGTCCTGCACTGCATTCTAGTCCTTCACTCTCACGTTCCTCATCCACAAATCTTTCATCCTCGCTCAAATTAATGGGGTAATCGTTGCTTTCTCGGTCTGAATCTCTCTCGCTGCTGGTGTAAACAATGGGGAAATGTGAGGAGCCCTCCAGCCTGTGACGTCACGCTACTTCCGGTAGGGGCAAGGCTTTTTTTTATCAGCGACCAAAAGTTGCAAACTTTATCATCGTTGTTCTCTACTAAATCCTTTCAGCAAAAATATGGCAATATCGCGAAATGATCAAGTATGACACATAGAATGGATCTGCTAATCCCGTTTAAATAAAAAAAATTCAGTTCAGTAGACCTTTAAACATAAACATATATAAACACCTGAAAGTCTTTATATCAGCTAAAACCACCAATCTATTTCACTGGATTCAGAACAAAACCAAATTCTGTATTACAATCTTTATCTTCATCATTTATTTCAACTTTATGTTACTCAAGTATGACATTTTTAAATGTAATTAATTTAATTGACAAGCAATTCTATTATGGTCATACTCTTGTTTGCTAGCGGCTACGATTTCAGTACTATTGAAGATCTTTGCTCCTTCTCAACTCGGTGGTAATATTCTTTTCACAAAATACAACCATCCATCCATCTTCTTACGCTTATCCGTGGTCGGGTTGCGGGGGCAGCAGCCTAAGCAGGGAAGCCCAGACTTCCCCCTCCCCAGCCACTTCGTCCAGCTCTTCCCGGGGGATCCCGAGGTGTTCCCAGGCCAGCCGGGAGGCATAGTCTTCCCAACATGTCCTGGGTCTTCCCCGTGGCCTCCTACCGGTCGGACGTGCCCTAAACACCTCCCTAGGGAGGCGTTCGGGTGGCATCCTGACCAGATGCCCGAACCACCTCATCTGGCTCCTCTCGATGTGGAGGAGCAGCGGCTTTACTTTGAGCTCCCCCCGGATGGAAGAGCTTCTCACCCTATCTCCAAGGGAGAGCCCCGCCACCCGGCGGAGGAAACTCATTTCGGCAGCTTGTACCCGTGATCTTGTCCTTTCGGTCATAACCCAAAGCTCGTGACCATAGGTGAGGATGGGAACGTAGATCGACCGGTAAATTGAGAGCTTTGCCTTCCGGCTCAGCTCCTTCTTCACCACAACGGATTGATACAGCGTCCGGATTACTGAAGACGCCGCACCGATCCGCCTGTCGATCTCACGATCCACTCTTCCCTCACTCGTGAACACAACTCCGAGGTACTTTAATTCCTCCACTTGGGGCAGGGTCTCCTCCGCAACACGGAGATGGCACTCCACCATTTTCCGGGCGAGAAGCATGGACTCGGACTTGGAGGTGCTGATTCTCATCCCAGTTGCTTCACACTCAACTGCGAACCGATCCAGTGAGAGCTGAAGATCCTGGCCAGATGAAGCCATCAGGACCACATCATCTGCAAAAAGCAGAGACCTAATCCTGCAGCCACCAAACCAGATCCCCTAAATGCCTTGACTGCGCCTAGAAATTCTGTCCTTAAAAGTTATGAACAGAATCCGTGACAAAGGGCAGCCTTGGCGGAGTCCAACCCTCACTGGAAACGTGTCCGACTTACTGCCGGCAATGCGGACCAAGCTCTGACACTGATCATACAGTGTCAGTGTACGGTAAGGTCTATTCAGGTGTACTGGAGAGGAGGCTATGCCGGATACTCGAACCTCGGATTCAGGAGGAACAGTGTGGTTTTCGTCCTGGTCGTGGAACTGTGGACCAGCTCTATACTCTTGGCAGGGTCCTTGAGGGTGCGTGGGAGTTTGCCCAACCAGTCTACTTGTGCTTTGTGGACTTGGAGAAGGCATTCGACCGTGTCCCTCGGGAAGTCCTGTGGGGAGTGCTTAGAGAGTATGGGGTATCGGACTATCTGATTGTGGCGGTCCGCTCCCTGTATGATCAGTGTAAAATACAACCGATAGTACGTTAATGTTTAATCTTACTTGTGAAAAGTAATCCCCCTATTCCTATTTTCAACAGTCCGTTCATTTGAGCAGGAAAACGCTGAATACCAGCCCGGCATCTTTGTTTTGTACATGTCAACTGTCAGTTTAGGCTGCTTGCCGGCTCCTCATCACCACTTCAAGATGGAGGCCGAATTTTTCGCGTCACAACAGCCAATGCTGCGTCTACGTATAAGATGTCTATGCGTTATAGTGTTCCTCGTCGTCTTCTTTTATTGTGACTGGAAGCACCGCCGTCCTTTTATATGGGAGCCCCTAACGGTCAGGGGGTATAATTGCAAAGGTAGGGGAAGGAGCTACTGTATATCTTTAAGGCCTACGGAAATGATTTTTTCATTTCAGTAGGCCTTTAAAGGCCTACTGAAATGATTTTTTTAAATTTAAACGGGAATAGCAGATCCATTCTATGTGTCATACTTGATCATTTCGCGATATTGCCATATTTTTGCTGAAAGGATTTAGTAGAGAAAATCGACGATAAAGTTCGCAACTTTTGCTCGCTGATTAAAAAAAAGCCTTGCCTGTACCGGAAGTAGCGTGACGTCAGAGGAGCTAGTATTCCTCACAATTCCCCATTGTTTACAATGGAGCGAGAGAGATTCGGACCGAGAAAGTGATGATTACCCCATTAATTTGAGCGAGGATGAAAGATTCGTAGATGAGGAACATTACAGTGAAGGACTTGAGAGGCAGTGATGGACGCATCTTTTTTCACTCTGACCGTAACTTAGGTACAAGCTGGCTCATTGGATTCCACACTCTCCTTTTTTTATTGTGGATCACGGATTTGTATTTTAAACCACCTCGGATACTATATCCTCTTGAAAATGAGAGTCGAGAACGCGAAATGGACATTCAGTCTCCACGACAATACATCGGCGAAATGCTTTAGCTACGAGCTAACGTGATAGCATCGTGCTTTAACTGCATATAGAAACAAAAAAATAAACCCCTGACTGGAAGGATGGATAGAAAATCAACAATACTATTAAACCGTGGACATGTAAATACACGGTTAATGCTTTCCAGGCTGGCGAAGGTTAACAATGCTGTGCTAACGACGCCATTGAAGCTAACTTAGCAACTTAGCAACGGGACCTCACAGAGCTATGCTAAAAACATTAGCTCTCCACCTACGCCAGCCAGCCCTCATCTACTCATTAACACCCGTGCTCACTTGCGTTCCAGCGATCGGCAGAAGGACGAAGGACTTCACCCGATGCGTTTGGCGGCCCGGAGACGTAGGAAGTCAAGGTGAGGTCGGTGGCTAGCGCGGCTAGCGCGGCTAGCGCGGCTAGCGCTCCAACAAAGTCCTCCTGGTTGTGTTGCTGTAGTCCGCTGCTAATACACCGATCCCACCTACAACTGTCTTCTTTGCAGCCTTCATTGTTCATTAAACAAACTGCAAAAGATGTCCAGAATACTGTGGAATTATGAAATGAAAACAGAGCTTTTTGTATAGGATTCTACGGGGTACCATAACTTCCGTTACTCTGACTTCGTCACGCGCATACGTCATCATACCGCGACGTTTCAGCCGGATATTTCCCGGGAAGTTTTAAATGTCACTTTATAAGTTAACCCGGCCGTATTGGCATGTGTTGCAATGTTAAGATTTCATCATTGATATATAAACTATCAGACTGCGTGGTCGGTAGTAGTGGGTTTCAGTAGGCCTTTAAAGATATAAGAATGAGCATAATTTTGTACTTTAAAACACTCTCTACCTCTAACAACCAAAAAGCTGTGAAAACTATGATGCTGTGTTTCAAATTAAAATTATTTACTGAACTTACGTAGCTATGACTTTACATTTTGTTATATGTATATATATTTTTTTGCATTCTATTTTAGTTACTTTATTAATTTTACAACCCCTTGGCGCTGTTTTGTACTATTTTTGTACTTGTTTCTCAATTTTACAACCCCCTGGCGCTGTTTTGTACTGTTTTTGTACTTGTTTCTCAATTAGTTGTAAATGTTGCAGATTATAAATAAAGATTTATTAAAAAAAATTAAAAATCACAGAATGAGCATTTTCCAAGTCGAATTTATTGGATTTTTGTTGCTTGACTTATGTACAGTAATACATTGTTTGTATCTTACAATATCGTTGCTATAGGTAGGAATAAGTGCAGTAGAAGTTAAATGATTATACTAGCGTGTCAATGCATTTTAGTTGTACCTCTAATTTATGTGCTTGGAGTCACGTGTTATCGAATTATTGGTTGATTTTTATGAAGGATTTGTTGACGCTGCTTTATTCTCATGATTCATTACTGACACGATGAATAAACAATAAAAAAAAATTAAAAAACGAATAGCAGAACACTCCGTGCTGTGCGTGTGCGTGGGGGCAGCCCCTTCTTGCGGCTGCATCAAGCAGGCAGTCCCGTGAATATTTTTTGCGTGGGAGTTCCCTCCAACCCCCTCTCCTTCCATCTCTCTCTCTCTCTCTCTCTCTCTCTCTCTCTCTCTCTCTCTCTCTCCTGCATCCTCCCCCACAGCAGCAGCAGCAGCTTAGCCCCGCATCCAGCTCCCCCAACCCACCACCCCCCCAACCCCCAGCATCCAGCAGCCATCCATCCGTGCCTGGGAAGCAGCAGCAAGTCCTGCCCGGGCGCGCAGCACCGACCCACGGCGGAGGAGGGAGACGAGCAGGAGAGGGGAGGGGACGCATCCTCAGCATCCGAGTGATGCCACAGCGCCCACTGCATTTGGAGCAGCAGCCCTGAGAGTTCATCTGTCTAAAGTGGCTTCTGCTTCCGGAGAGGACGCCTTTCCAGCCTCGACGACCGCAGCAAACTGCCCATGAAGATGTCCAACGCTGACATCGTCCTGAACGCCGCCGATCGGGTGGTCAAATGTGAGTAAAACAAAACAACAACTCAGTCATTCCGCCTTTAGACATATTACGTAACATCTTCTTCTGCCACGACCGTGAACGTGGCCTTTATTTTTCCTCTCCACGTCGTGCCTCCGTGGTGCATTCGTGGCCATCAAGTTCCGTTTCCCGTGTTGACAAACAATTCCCGTGTCAAGGCTGCCCACGCGTGGCAGCGCAAGGAGCGATGGTGGTATAAATGTTAAAAACTGTATTCATGTATTTTTGATGTTTGCACTCAGCTGTCACCATTTGAAATTGTCTTAAAGGGGGGCGGGGCGGGGGGGGGGGGGAGCTCCCGCAATAAGACGGGGCAGTGATGCAGCAGGATTTTTTGACGTGCAGAATTATGAAGATGTATGTGTGTTGATGGAGGACTAAGCACAAAGATGCATGGGTGGACATGCTCGCTCAGGGCATCACCGTGGAAACCAAGTCTGATGATCAATGGAGGATGATGAAGCGCTCGCACAGTTGTGCCCTAACTCATTTAAGCCCAGGCTCGCGTTGTCTATGGAGCAGCTCGGTGTGCACAAATATATCCACCAGCGTTATTAGAGCAATGGCTGTGCAGCTCACTCAGTGCAGCAGCAACTTTTGCACTTGAGGCCACAGACAAAAGAGTGAGGCGCACTTTGAGACATCATTTTAGTTTAGTTTAGTCGGCAGGGGGCAATTAGATTAGATTAGATTAGTTTATTTCAAAGGGGACAATGCAATTTCATTAAAAAACACATGACTACACATGGTTAGAAAAAAAAAAAAAGAAAAAAAGCCAGAATTAGCCAGAAAGTTTCATCTGTAGTCCCCTGGCCATGATGTAAAAAAAAGCAGTAAAATTACAATTTAAAAGAAAAATAAAAAACACACACAATACATATACAATAATACAACATCACAACATAACATTTATCTCAGCATCAAAACAGGCTCATCTTTTAGTGCTGGCACCTGTAGGTGTTGATAAGCCACATTTTTTTTTTTTTTGTGAAGGCCTTGTAAGTTAAAGTTAAAGTACCATTGATACATTTCACCACACTAGGAGTGGTGAAATGTGTCCTCTGCATTTGACCCATCCCCATGTTCACCCATCCCTGTGTTCGCCCAGGAATCATTTTGGTGATTTAACCCCCAATTCCAACACTTGATGCTGAGTGCCATGCAAAAGATAGTGAAGTGAAGTGAATTATATTTATATAGCGCTTTTCTCTAGTGACTCAAAGCGCTTTACGTAGTGAAACCCAATATCTAAGTTACATTTAAACCAGTGTGGGTGGCACTGGGAGCAGGTGGGTAAAGTGTCTTGCCCAAGGACACAACGGCAGTGACTAGGATGGCGGAAGCGGGGATCGAACCTGGAACCCTCAAGTTGCTGGCACGGCCACTCTACCAACCAAGCTATACCGCCCCGTAATGGGTCCCATTTTTATAGTCTTTAGTATGACTCGGCCGGGGTTTGAACTCACAACCTACCGATCTCAGGGCGGGCGGACACTCTAACCACTAGGCCAGTGAGTAGGTTAGTAAGTTGTGACCTGCAGTTTAACCTCCTCAGGTACTGAGTTCCACACATTTGCGCTCCTTACTGACCAGGCCGACTTACTGAAAGTGCTCCTGAGCATAGGAATATAACAGTCACCTCTGACAGAGCCTCCAGTGACACGCTCACGGCTGTTTCTTTGGCTGATGAACTCTGACAGAAGATCTGGAGCCAATTCATGCAGTACTTTATAGGTCAGCATGTTAAAACTAATTTAATGTCGGTCAATATATGCCAATATATACCTAAACAAAACATTTTAGCTTTGTTTTATAAGCGAGAAGCCCATTTGTGTAATAAAGCTAATTAATAATCAATCAACGTTTATTTATATAGCCCTAAATCACAAGTGTCTCAAAGGGCTGCACAAGCCCCAACGACATCCTCAGATCACACATTTAATGTCGGTCTATATATATGCCGAGATACCCTAAACAAAATATTTTAGCTTTGTTTTATAAGCGAGAAGCCAATTTGTGTATTAGCGCTAATTAACAATTACTTTTAAAGGGGCCCTTTTCAACTTCTCTTACCTATTGATATATGCTTATTTGTATTTGGGATTTGCACAAGTCCGAACATTTAAAATCGAATTGTGAAGGCATTGCAGAGATATAGAAAAGAAAAAAAACTATCTTGCCTTCCTTCGTACTTACTCTAAACCACAGGTGTCAAACTCAAGGACCGGGGCCCGATCTGGCCAGCGACATCATTTTATCTGGCCCGCCAACACCTGGAAATAATATGTGTCAATAAAGTACTTAATATTTTCTCACTAAATGTAATTGATTTTTTTCAATTTGACAGAAAAAAGACATGCACTGCTTGAAATTGCATAGCTTTTAAACTTTAATTAATTAATTTAACTCAAATCAAGGTAGCGCATCATTCAGTCACTATGCAACAAATAGCTGGAATAAACTTCCTGAAGATGTCAGACTCTCCCCAACTCTGACTACTTTTAAAACTAGACTGAAGACTTTTATGTTCACCTTAGCTTTCAGCTAAATCTTTTAACTTTTAACGTCCGCACTGTTTTTATTTTTATTGTTGGCATTTTAATTTTGCTTTTATTTTCTTTCATTTCACTTTGTTGTCTGTGAAGCACTTTGAGTCTGCCTTGTGTATGAAAAGCGCTATACAAATAAAGTTGCCTTGCCTTGCCTTTAATAGTATCCAATATTGCAACAAATATTACAGTACATTATCATACTTTCCAAACATGTTTTTGTCTAAATAAAAATACCTAACTTTACAGCAAACTACCCATCAAATTAATAAAAATGACAATAAATTGTGCATTGTTTTTTACAGTGTATTGCTGTAAATTGAAAAAAACTACTACTGTTTTTTGCCTTAAAATTCTGTTGACTTAGCTGCCAGTTTTTGACTGTAAAATCTACGATTGTTGTTTTTAACAGTGTTTTACTGTAAAAAAAAAAAAAAATGTTTTTACGGTAGAAAAACTGGCAGCTAAGTTGCCAGAATAAAAAAATAACTTGTAATTAAAATTAATTTAATTAAAAATAACTTTTATTAACAATATAATGTTGTAAAAAACAATGTAAATTTAACAAATTTAGCAGTGACTATATTTTACAGTAAAATTTTGTAGACGTAAGGCTTTTACTGTAAAATCGACAGTCTACTTAAAACAATTTATGTAATTAAATGAAATCCAGAGGCATATTCATACATTATACGCTGTTACAAGCAGCCCTCTGATGGCAGCCATAACTGCAATGTGGCCTTCAATGAAAACGACTTTGACACCCTTGCTCTAAACGGTCCGTTTGGAATTTGCCTTAAGTGTGACGCTTTTCCGAACTGTGACTTTAGCAAATTATCCATATATGGTAGAAAACCTAAACATCGTTGCCTGAGTCTGCCATTTTTAATTTATGTAGGACCGGTTGCATCACAACATTTTCATGAGGACACCCAATGAAGGAAAAATGCTTTGTTGTTGTCAAGTCACAAGTCACAACACTAACTTAGCTTGTAGTGTGTCTTACTGTATTGCCAGCTCAAGCCTCTATTGTTTACAAGTGGTCAAAGCAGCAGTGCAGTAAAAGTAATAACATGCATAGAAAAGCATTGTATTGTCAATATACACATTTATACTTCCAGGATTTTGCCTCTGTGGGATAAAGACTCAGTAAAAGTTTACAAACAAACAAAAAACTACTAAACAAGGCTGCCGGGGCGGGCACGAAATTGCAGACAGCGTGAGGGGGTGTGATAAGGAGGGCTTCATAATATGACCCCTTTAATAATGGCCTGCAGGCCGCACTTTGGGCACCCGTGCTGTCGATTACATCCAATATGTGAAACGTGTCCGACCAATTATTGTGGCAGGTTATGCATGCGTAGAGCCACATTGGACCATACTGTGAGGTGTATCTAAGATTTTGTCCATCTCCTTTTGCAAACATATACTCCCTGAGACCCCTGTTTGCATGATGCATTGCAGAGTTACGCTATTGCAACCTACAACGACAATAACAAATATTCTATTATTTTGAAATTTTCTGGCTACTTACTATAAAAGAGCAACTGCACGGGGTGTCATCACTGAATAGCACACAATGTTCAGCCCCGCATTCCAAATTCTATCTCGCACAATTTGTGACTCTGCTGCTGACACATCATTATTATGGTGCTCCTGGCTCATGATTCATCGGTGTAAAATACCCTCAATTTGATGTTTTACAGGCGCACGCCTCATTACGTCTTCTATTGCATCAAACCGCTGATTTCTGTAGTGTGTTGAACCCTATCGTGGGGTTTCAATAGACAAGTTGTATCCAAAATTAGGTCTTTCCAAAGAACTGTCAGAGACGGGTCCATTTAACAATATGTTTTTATCGTGGTTGTATTTAGAAGCGGTGTAGACCTGCACTGCATCATACTGAGAGGTGTTTATGATATTCCATCCCTCCCATATGTAGCTAAAACTTATCTTAAAGAAATACCTTTCTTTGCCATGTTTTTTTGTAAATAGAATTGTGCCTGGCATAGTACTTTAACTGTTTTCAGTGTTTATCATGTAGAAAAGGTGGTTCAGCTAAAAGGACATGCAAAGAAACCCATACTGTTGTGTCACTGAGGTGATAAAAGCAGATGATTGTGATGAGCGGAGACAGAGTCGTCGTATGTGGCCTGTGTAGCTGACTACTGAGGACAAGCAAGTTATTTTTAGCCGCCAAGTGAAACTACTACAAGTTCACAGCTTCTCTGATTTCTCTTCCACGTCCTAATGTGACAGAAGAAACAGAATGCTAATGCATTATCTGTTAGTCCGTGCAAGTTTATTTTGCAAGGGGACTGTCACCACTGTGTTGTGGTGAAATACTAAGGCATATTGAGGGCAGTTACTCAGGGACGGGGTCCACAGGAGCACCTACTGTGTATATATATATATATATATATTTATAAGGAGTTGTTCTATACTATGCGCTGCATTATTAAAATAGGTCAAGTGGGTTGTTATGCAACAATATGGGAGTTATGAGTGGGCTGGAGTCTATCCCAGCTTTCGGGTGAAAGGCAGGGTTCACCCTGGACTGGTCGTCAGTCAATCCCAGAGCACTTAGGGCCTGGTTTACTGAAGGTCTGCACGTGTTAAAGCATGTGCAAACTTGATAGCAAACGCAAAGCTGCTCTACTAAACTTGTGCGCAGAGGATTGCGTCTCTTCAGTGAGAAAAATAAGGAGCTCAATCCATTTAGCGTGAATATGTAGAATATATGCTGATCATCAGAACGCCCTCATTACTGGGAGGAGAAAATGCCAAAAAAATTATTTAGCACACACTGTGATCTATCAACAGTGCAGCCCTTTGAGACACTCGTGATTTAGGGCTATATAAGTAAACTTTGATTGATTGATTGATTGATTGATTGATCAAGAATGAAATTGTTCTGCAGCCGCTGTTTTGCTTCTATATTTAGTACCTCTAGAAAGGACGTGCAAATATTAGATATATTGCCTATTCGGCAACATAATTTTATAGCTGCTGGATAACTTTAGGGGTTGATTAAGACAAAATAAATGTATGCATTTTGGTGTCTGCTGGCATTTTTTAAAACAACGTTTGTTTTTTCATATTGGAGATCCATCCATCCATCCATTTTCTACCGCTTATTCTCTTCGGGGTCACGGGGGGCGCTGGAGCCTATCTCAGCTACAATCGGGCGGAAGGTGGGGTACACCCTGGACAAGTCGCCACCTCATCGCAGGGCCAACACAGATAGACAGACAACATTCACACTCACATTCACACACTAGGGCCAATTTAGTGTTGCCAATAAACCTATCCCCAGGTGCATGTCTTTGGAGGTGGGAGGAAGCCGGAGTACCCGGAGGGAACCCACGCAGTCACAGGGAGAACATGCAAACTCCACACAGAAAGATCCCGAGGCCGGGATTGAACTCACGACTACTCAGGACCTTCGTATTGTGAGGCAGACGCACTAACCCCTCTCCCACCGTGCTGCCCCATATTGGAGATATTATTTTAAAAAATAACTTCTTGCAATATGCATTTTCTTGTGTCTGAAACAATCCAACGCACACTTGCATCTTCCATGAGCGCACCTTCAGCGGTTGTGTTGTAGATGCACTGCAGGACTGCTTTTTAAATGCCCAGAAAAAAACCTCAGTAAGAAGAAGCATGATGACAGGAATATGACTTCATATAAAGCTGCGTAGTACACGCAAAAACCTCATTTGAATAGTCTGCACCAGTTATAAATTGTACACGCAGTGTTAATAGATAACACTCTCACGCCCACTAATAGTACACACTATTTTATGTATGCACACACTGTTTAGCGCGTGGTGTTTGGATCTTAGTAGATCACGCCCATAGTTTATATACACACAGGCACTCACACTCACATTCACGCCTGTGGGCTATTTATAGTCTCAAGCATGTTTTTTAACTGTGGGAGGAAACCTAGTACCAGGGTAAACGTGATAACTCCACAGTGGGGTCCAAGTCAAGACTTAAACCTAACTGAGTCAGGCTTAGGTAATGTGGCTGATAATCACATTGCTAAGTTAATAATAACACAGCAGACAATAAATCTCCCTTCAAATCAAAATACAATGCAACCTTTCATTGCTGCATGCACCTGCTATACCATAAATGCTCCAATTATACCCAGGGTGTTCATTTTTCTAAACCGGAAAGAGGAGGGAGCGTTAATTGGAAGCAGGTGTTAATTGGAGGAAAGCTGTTATATGCAAAATTTGCCGATTTGCTGTATGATGGCTGATTTAACTTTTCAATGATTAGGAGCGCATGAGACAAGTGAAAAGGAAAATAGAGCTATCTTTGATCACATGATCATTTATTAGTTGCATTTAAGTATAGTCCACAAGTAACATAGCAGCAACAGCAGAAGGGGCAAGCAGCCAGTATTAAGACATTCTTTGTAAACAATAGTAAGGCAAGCGTGCCGGAGATAATTTTAGCAGCAGTTATGCATGCCGTTTCTCATGACTGGGCAGGAGCGACACAGTTTCTTCTCACATGATTAAGGATTTATTTAAAATTTTTGTCTTAGTAATACTATTGTTTTTTTTTCAGAATAATACATTTCATTGGAGATGCTTAATTGTTTAAATTGTGTAGATGGTTTGTTGTGTTCGAAATAAATTGGTGAATTGAATTGATTTAAACTGCAATGCCTTTAGTTAAGTAATTCAGGAAACTCCGGAAAAAAAAAAAAGAATATAAGAGTAATACTAAATTAAATTAATGAAGAAGGCTTGTGTGTGTGTGTGTGTGTGTGTGTATGTGTATGTGTATGTGTATGTGTGTGTGTGTGTGTGTGTGTGTGTGTGTGTGTGTGTGTGTGTGTGTGTGTGTGTGTGTGTGTGTGTGTGTGTGTGTGTGTGTGTGTGTGTGTGTGTGTGTGTGTGTGTGTGTGTGTGTGTGTGTGTGTGTGTGTGTGTGTGCCAGGGCTATTAAACTACATAATGAAGAGAGATGCAGTTTCAAGAGCCCAAGGCTCAGGGGCCGGACATCGAAATTTGAAAGTTTCGTAAGAAAATTGCCTCCGCAGATATTCTTTTGAGACTGCGTTTACTTAATTCCAACGTAAACGTTACACTGCACCCTCATTACATTCATTAGTCTGCCCTCGCTACTCTTTTCCAGATCAACAGATAGTTAACAGCATAAAGAAACAGAAGCTCCAGACGTTTTGTCGAGAATTGATGTTCCTTCTTTTGAATTATTTTCCTTCCTCAGTTTTAATGCTTTACACTTCTTCATTCATTAAGGTTTATAAGACTGAAAATATAAACATAAAATAAACATTACAAAAGTATAACGTCCATTGTGTTTTTTTATTACTCAAACACACAATGTATGTGACTCATCACAAATAAACCTAAGGTGCATTATCGCCCTGTACTGGTCAAATTTAGCGCTATATGTGTTAAACAAGCTTTAATCGCCAGGGTTGCCCTCAGATGAAAAAACAACACAACCTCGAAATACAAAAGGCATCACATAGTCGGTAATTTCAATACAAAACAAACTAAATATATTTACGCACAAAATCTACTTTAAAAAATGTGACCAAGTTTTTTGATGACGTGTGGATTTGTACCGTTGTTGCTGCTTGTCTACAATACTGTGTCTTAAAAAGTCCGACAGGAACCAGTGACTCGCACTTGCTCGGGGCAGAACATTCGCACTTTGTTGTCCAGTCGTCTTTAAAAGTCAGATTTTTGCTATTTATTTTGATTTTTTTCAGGGTTGATAGTGCTATTTTTGTTCTTCTTCTACTCACCCCACTGCTGCTTCATTGTGAAACATTCCTTGCTGTTGGCCCCAGTGGTGTCGCGGTGGTACTGCACCCATGAGCTTAAAATCTTCACTAGATTGAATGGTTTCATCAAGCTTATTTGGCTGATATTCGGTGGGCCAAATGAAAAGTTTTGGCGAGCCGGATGTACGCCTTTTGTGAAGTTTTGACATTTTCTTTCTTTTATGTCGATATTTCATCTATATAAATTGACAGCATTAATGTTAAAATAGGAAAAATTTTGCTATGAAAGTTAAATAAAAAAAGTTGCTTGAATCTGAGAGTACGCTCACCTTGCAAACAATGCAAAATAGTTCATTCCACTTGGTAGGACTCACAAATGGTCAAAGTTGCTTTAAGAGTTTTGAAGTAACCTGTAGGAAGGAAATTGGAATAGTTGTGTTACAGCATATTGGGGTACATTAACAGGCCTGTGTAACGCGTGGTCCAGTCTTGCACCTTTTCCGCGGTTCAAAGACAAGTTCACAAATTCCTACTAGTTGAGCAGTGCAAGCCAATGAGCCAAAAGAGAAGATACACTTTTTTTTTAGGATTTTTGCCCCTCATCCACAATCCTTAAATGAGGCACACATTTGTCTCTTTTCTGTGTGTTCTAAATGTATTAAAGCTACAGTAACAATGCAGGTGGGGGATATAATCTATTCTGTCTAGAATGCCATCTAAAAACATCCAAAAACCCCCAACACAGTTTTATGTACATGCTGTAAGTATGCATGTAATGTAGTAACAGGGACATTCATGATAACATGTAATATTTACAGTATTTTGGTCATTTTAAGCATCACCCTAACTTCTTTCCTAAGCACACTGATTTCACAGAGCGCTACTTCCGTTAACTACAACAGCAAAGAGAGCTCTTTATGGGCTTGATTTACTGAAGGTTTGCATGAACTAAAACACGTGCAAACTTGATAGCACACGCAAAGCTGATCTACTAAACGTGTGCGAAGTGAACTGTGTCTGTTAAGTGAGCAGAAGACAACATGCAATGTTCCATTGTAGATGCACTTTAGACTATGTCTAAAATGGCCATAAAAAGTGGTAGATGTTTCCAGCATGTTTAAAAACATAGCAAACGCGACAGGCAGGAGCATCATAAAATGAATGTACAGTGAATGATCGAGTGTCTCCGTAGTGATGGCCCATAAAGTACACGCAAAATCCTCATTTAAATAAAGCGGTCTGCATCACCTTTGATTTGTACACACAGTCTTAGTAGATCACACGCATTAAGCCCATTACGCCCAGTAGTACACGCAATTTAAGAGATTGCACACGCTCTTTAGCGTGTGGTATTTGGATTTTAGTAAATCAGGCCCTCTGTGTTTGTTACCACTAATGGCAGACTTCATGAGAGCCTTGGAGCGTCATCACAAAGCTCTATTGCAAAATGTTTCAAATAAAAACATAAAAAAATTACTTACAATGTCCACTTTTTTAAAAAAAGTGCTTAAAGGTGGAATAAACAACTCTCCATTACCTGCATTGTTAGCCGCCTCTTACTATCAGTTTTTCACTATTTAGAATGCACAGAAAAGAGAAAAATGTGTGTTGTTGTCTCACAAAGGGATTGCGGATGATGGGCAAATATCCCCAAAAAACTTCAGTTTTCCTTTAAGGTGGTGGGAAGTTGGTTTACGCAACGTACGGTCGCATAGCCACACTAGCTAACATCTGTTTTTTGAAACTCAACACAATTCATAAAACGATAGACTACAGTGTAGGGTGAGTGGGAGGGGGCTTTTACAGGATTACATCATGTATAAGGGCCTAGAATGTGTGCTGCACCCTGTTTTTACTCTAAGTTATGTTATTGTGTGCCATGAAATGCTTACAACTGTGTTCATTGCGGTATTACTGTTTTTCCCAGTGCCTTTACAGGTCAAACATCAGTTGGCGCGTGGTACCATAAAAAAACTTTGGGAGTACTGTAGACCAGTGGTCCCCAACCTTTTTGTTACTGCGGACCGGTCAACGCTTGAAAATTTGTCCAAGACGGGGGGGGAGGTTTGGTATTTTTTATTTATTTATTTATTTATTTATTTATTTATTTATTTATTTATTTATTTATTATTTATTTATTATTTATTTATTATTTATTTTTTTGTCATAAAAAATTATAATAATGTGTGCTTACAGACTGTATCCCTGCGGACTGTATTGATCTATATTGATGTATAATGTAGGAATCAGAAATATTTAAAAAAAATAAATAAATTGTTTTTAATTATTTTCATTATTTTCTTGTGCGGCCCGGTACCAATTGATCCACGGTCCGTTGTCCGGTACCGGGCCGCGGCCCGGTGGTTGGGGACCACTGCTGTAGACTGTAGTTATACTCAAGATCGGTGTAGCTCCGGCCATATTGTGTATCAACCTAAAAAAAATTACTACCCAAGGAGGTTGCCTACAGCCACAGTTGTTAATGCCAGTGTTTTTTGACCATGCACTAACAATTAGATATGCCGGTAGTTATTTGCTTTTGTAGACCACACAGCCCATAACGTGGCTGTTAGTTAAATAGAAGACGCGTTACTTGGGGCATTTACTGTAATTTAGTTGCATCTATATTTAAGACCTCATTATGATTATGACTATATGATACAGCATGTACAGTACATTTCCTTCCTCCCATATGTATCAAATACGGCGATGTTACCAAGACTCTGGTGTGCCTTTGTTAATTGGACCCTCCGTAAGCACACGCTGTCTTGTTAAGCTGAGCTGAGAAGCCATTGAGCATTTCCTGACTGAACTCAAGGTTGCTCATTAGCAACGCAACACTGCCTTGTGGTGTCTTTAACCGGCATCTTGCACAACCTGCCGTTTTGATGGTGCCACAGCGGAGTTGGTCGAAACTCCTCAATATGAAATTTGATGTGCATTTCCAGCAGCGTTTATAAGAACGGCAGAGGCATTTTTCTGCGTCTGCACTGGCTCGACGCCAACAGTAAACTGCTGCTGCTGCTGCTGCTGCTGCTGCTGCTGCTGCTGCTGCTGCTGTTGCCCGGCAACATACAGTATTTCATAGTTTGACTCTGCTGCTCGAGTCTTTCATGTTTCCACTGTACATCAGGATGTTTGTGTGTTTGTGTGTGTTTGTTTGTTGAACACCATTTGTATCCCAGCTATTATTTTATGCATTTGTCCATTAACCTGTGAGATGCTGCATGCATTCATGTGCCATTTAGTTTGGCTCCTCGGTTGACTGCATGTGCGCTAAAGCAAGATCGCATTGTTAACCAAATACTTCACATGCAGTGATGACATCAACCCATCTCCAACTTCCAACACTTATGTGTATGTGTTGACAGTGCAGAATGTGTGCTGCTAATGTGTCAAAGCGCACGTCGCCATCACAGATACACACTGCACACTGTGAACACCCCCCCCCCACCCCCCACCCCCACTCCCTTTCCTTTCCTTCTTCCAATTAAAAACACTTGCTGGCGCTCGCCTCATTATCCCGGTAGCAGCGACTTTGAGAGTTTTCTAGCCAAGCATTCATTATTAAAGAGCATGTTGATCATGTTCACTTTAAGCTTTGAGACACGTTCCTTTTTCTTCCCTGTGCTTGGCACTGCCGAGGGCCCCGTGCTCGCCTATGCAGGGCTAAAATCTGGCAGGCATGCTACTTGCTGACTTGCTAAACGTGCAGTGCTGTGTGCATGCTCGTGTTACCAGCGGAGGTATTTGCAACTTCACGATCATCTGTCTTATTTCTCCAGTTAATCTGAATTATTTACAGCGCCCTCGTGTATAAAGAGTTCCTCCCTTAAACCAGATGATCTATAGATTAACGTCAATACACGGAGCCTGAAAGCTGGTCGCCACAGTATGCAGGGATCAGAGCACATCTAATAAATAACCTTTCCTGACACAGAAATAATGATCTCTTTTGCACAGTTTCCCAGCCAGTCTGTGGTGCATTTTAATGGCCAGAGGCTTCTGCAAAACAGAGAGTGCTGGATGAATTGAGGGCATGTTCATGTTAGCTCAGCTTGTGTTCATTTGCTGCCAATGCAAACAAAAATGTTTGTTTTGTTGTCCTTTGTGTTTGCACTGCATTTACACCTGAGATCAATTATTGCAGAGGCCATCGTGCACTGTTCTGATGAAACAGGTACCAAATATAAAAATGTTGTGGTTGTTGTTGCTGCATGTCTGTCGCCATTTGGAAAAACAAATCGTATGCCTATTCCGCAAGAATAATGGTGTCAGACGTACTTTTGAATAATTTACTGTTTGAGTCTGCAAATGGATTTATTGTCCCAGTGCATATTTTTAGACTATGTTGCACGTATACGGCAAAAGATGGATGCAGCAGCCCTGTATTACCTTTAGGCAATACAGTATATGGCTTCCCAAATGGGATTTTACGTCCATAGTCATCCATCTACCTCCTTCTACTTTGCAAAACTTTTTGTTTACAGTGTTTGTGCTCTATTCACAGCTGTCCCCTTCCCCTTAAGCCACCGTCTGACCATGAAGGAAGTGTTCGACTGCGAAGCGAAGCCTCGAGTGGATCTCCTAAAGGCCCACCTCACCAAAGAAGGTCGCGTGGAGGAAGCCGTGGCGTTAAGAATCATCAACGAAGGGGCGGCGATCCTTCGCCAGGAGAAAACTATACTGGACATCGAGGCGCCAGTCACAGGTAGTTTAGACGTTTGGAAAGTACAGCTATAGGATGCGAAGGTAAACATACGGTAATACTTGAACTGAAGCTCTAGGAAGAACTGCAGTAAGAGGAGCTACACAATCAGGATCTGAATAACAAACGGCTGGGCTGAAAATTGGGATTTAATTAGG
Source organism: Entelurus aequoreus (assembly GCF_033978785.1). NCBI lineage: Eukaryota > Metazoa > Chordata > Actinopteri > Syngnathiformes > Syngnathidae > Entelurus > Entelurus aequoreus. Next base: position 63,668,596 of record NC_084735.1, on the reverse strand, counting down.
CTCATTTAATCATGCAGAGGAGACACAGTTGGGTATAGAACACAAGGGGCAATAAGGTAGTTGATTTGTGAGAAAGATGACAAGATCGGGAGAAAACCAGCAACCATTGTAATCAAGATAGACGGGGGAGAGAAAAATACCTGATAATGTGTCTAATGGTGGATGTGGCAAAAACAGTGGCAGTAAACAAGAAAATGATTTATGAGGTGGTAAAAAGTTAGTAAAACATTTACTTAAAGGAGTTTACTCCAGCAATCGACCAAACAATAAAAACAAATGTTTATGAACCCTGTTCAATAAGAAAGCATGCACATTCATTAATCATTAAATGTTGACATTATGACTCAACCTCGGTTTTATCACTAATTTGTTCTGAAAGGTAAGACAAAAAACGAATTTTACGAAAACCGAAGCAATTTTGTCCCTCAAGAAATAATGCAAATCCAAATTATCCATTCAAGACACCCAAAAATATTAGCACAAAAAAGGGGAATAATTCTAGCTTATTATGCAAAAAACAATGTGATTGAAGATTTTTGTTGGCGATGAGCGAAGAGGAAGGCGGGGAGAGGAGAGCCATGCAGATGTCACATTCAAACTTTGCTACAAATTTTGTCTTAAATTCAACAGTGTTTCTCACTAGAGATGTCCGATATTATCGGCCGATAAATGCTTTAAAATGTAATATCGGAAATTATCGGTATCGTTTTTTTTATTATCGGTATCTGTTTTTTAATTTTTTTTAATTAAATCAACATGAAAAACACAAGATACACTTACAATTAGTGTACCAACCCAAAAAACCTTACAATTAGTGTACCAACCCAAAAAACCTCCCTCATTCACACAAAAGGGTTGTTTCTTTCTTTTATTAATATTCTGGTTCCTACATTAAAAGTGGCCTAGTGGCATACCAAAGACTATAAAAATGGGACCCATTACCTCCCTGCTTGGCACTCAGCATCAAGGGTTGGAATTGGGGGTTAAATCACCAAAAATGATTCCCGGGTGCGGCACCGCTGCTGCCCACTGCTCCCCTCACCTCCCAGGGGGTAATCAAGGGGATGGGTCAAATGCAGAGGACAAATTTCACCACACCTAGTTTGTGTGTGACAATCATTGGTACTTTAACTTTAACTTAACTTAAATATCAATATATATCAATACAGTCTGCAAGGGATACAGTCCGTAAGCACACATGATTGTGCGTGCTGCTGGTCCACTAATAGTACTAACCTTTAACAGTTAATTCTACTCATTTTCATTCATTACTAGTTTCTATGTAACTGTTTTTATATTGTTTTACTTTCTTTTTTATTCAAGAAAATGTTTTTAATTTATTTATCTTATTTTATTTAATTAATTTTTCAAAAAAGGACCTTATCTTCACCATACCTGGTTGTCCAAATTAGGCATAATAATGTGTTAATTCCACGACTGTGTATGTCGGTATCGGTTGATATCGGTATCTGTAATTAAGAGTTGAACAATATCGGATATCGGCAAAAAGCCATTATCGGACATCCTTATTTCTCACCTCCTTTATCAAAGTGCTGGTGCTTTGGCGTCATGGTGGCTTATTTTGCATCATACTCATACTCACCAGCATCTGAGATTGTTTGTTTGGGCAGTTTTTGATTCCTCTGAATGATAGGCAGGCAAGCGGACAAGTTTGATATTGGTAATATTTGGCTGTATGATAACCAAGGCTGCATATAAAAACCGAGGCTAATTTTTGGTTGAAAATCAAATCATACGCAAAGTGGGTCGTACAAAAAACCGAGGTACCACTGCGTAAGCAAATTATTTGAAAAGCATTCAAACTGGTTTGGAATTTCTATCATTAGGGATGGGTACTAAGTTTGGTACTTTTGTAGGTACCGACTAACGATTCACGCAATCCTTGGTTGCGCGTGAAGTCACGGCCGGTTGCAAACTCCGCACCTGCTCAAGCACTTATTTAGTTACTCAATCAATCAATCAGATTTATTTGGATCATACTAAAAATTATCTGCAAGATCAACAATCAGATTTTCACCCAAATAGTTAAATGCTCAAAGGAATTTGCAATTGAATGGAATTGCAATTTAACTATGCCGTTTGCTAAATGGTAATTTTCATAAAATATGCCATATTTATCCTACGGATTAGCATGGCAATTTAAACGTCTCCAAATTAGGTAATGAAAACTACAACTAAGATGCACATTACAATCAAACAGCTGGTGTGTAATAAGCACAATACTTACAATCAAAACACTGTGTAAGGCTCAACAAAAGACAAATTGGGACATTATATTTAATGGAAATAGACTACCTTCTAGCTACTGCAACACATTGAAGACAAACTGAAATGAATGCATACTCGCAAATGAGACTCAGAACATAACAACTGGACAGCACAGTTATCGTTATCAGCTCAGTGTTAAATGTTAGATCAAAAATAATATTTTATTATTAAACATTTAATACCACATGAGCACACACAAAACTACCAAAAATGTGTACCGTTGAGTAGCAGTAGACATTCTCAGGTACCGGGAATTTGTTTAGTACTGGTTCGAATGTGAAAGGTACCCATCCTCACATATAAGTGAAGAATAAAACGGACAAATGAACATTTAACATTACTTTTACCTTTTTTCAAACTAGTTTTACAGTGATGAGGGAAGGGACAGCCATGCTAATGCCACCTTTGTACTTTTTCCATTAGTTATTTCTTAAATTCAATGGTGTTTACCAAAAGTGCTGGCACTCACAACTTTCTTTGGCCCTTGGTGGCTTATTTTGCAGTCGTAGTCAATAAAAAAGTACAAATATTGAGTCACCAAAGTCCACCGAATGAAACGCAGGCAGATTTTTATGCCCAATATTTGGCCACACGTTAACCGAAGTAAGAATTTTGGCAAGATATTTTTGTTAGAAATCAAATCATGTGAAAAGTGTGAGGTACTGTAACATAAGCACATTCTTTGTAAATCCTTCATCCTGGTACAGGAGGTATTGTTATCATAAATGACATCCCAAACAAATATTTTTTTAAATCTTTGACATACATGTTTTTAAATAAGTCCTTCTTAAAGAAACTGTACTGCACATTGTTTTTGTGCTAAATCATAAACAGAAACTGGGACCACGGTGAAACTGCGACACTTTCAAATGTTGGCTGAGTCTCAACCTGCCAGTGTGTCTCCCTCTGATCAACCTAAGTTGTGGCCTAGTTTTATTTCCAGCTAAACATGCCAGGAAGCCATTTTTATTCTGGGTGTACAGCCATCAAGGGATACATTTCCTCAAGCTGAGATTTTTGCAGCTTCAAAGCCTGACCAATATATTTAGCCACTCACTATGTCAGTTTATTAGGGAGGGAGGAAATGTAGTAGAAATCTCACATGCTTTAGGGACTGAGTGAAAATTGACATCAAATTTGCCCATTTTTCCATCTCTAATATGACAAATGAGTTTTTGATAGTTTAATTTGTGCATACAATAAGTTGATTTTAGAGTTAGTTTAGGTCACACACCAAACCCATAACACATTTATGCAATTACTTCATCCACCATCTTAATTATAGCTATTTGGAAGCAGCAAGGTTCTTTCATTGAAAAGGTGGCACGCAACAAATGGGTTTCAAGAAATAGAAGCTTTATTGATTAGCAATGAAGCAGCCGTGTGATATTATTGTGTGTGTGCGTGTGTGTGCGTGTTGAGACATTTGTGCACTTGCAAAATCTTTACTTGGACGCTGGGTTTGTTCATGTACGTGCATGTACTGTACGTACGTGGTCGTGTGTGTGTGTGCGTGCGTGTGTGTGCGTGTGTGTGTGTGTGTGTGTGTGTGTGTGTGTGTGTGTGTGTGTGTGTGTGTGTGTGTGTGTGTGTGTGTGTGTGTGTGTGTGTGTGTGTGTGTGTGTGTGTGTGTGTGTGTGTGTGTGTGTGTGTTTGATTGCTTTAGTCACACTAGCGGTCTCCCACTCACATCGCTCTAAGCTTTGAGTGGGCGAAGGCCACTGTGGAGCTGATAGGGGAGACAGGAAAAGAGAGAGGAGAATGGAGGGTGAGTAGGAGAGAGGAGGGAGACGGAGCGAGAGATGATAATGAAAAATTGAGGGCCGCAAGGAAATTAGACGTTGGTTTTTGCAATGCGAAGTCATACAATGCTCAGTACAAAAAAGTCTGTGTCTCTCGCATGCTTCACTTTGGAGGCCGACAGCCTTTCAGCCAGAGAACATAAACATCGGATTTTATGACCCTGAAGACAGCATGCGTCTTCACTGTTGTTCTCTTGTCCATTTCATTATTTTGTACTGAATAAGCGTACATCTACTTCAATCATACATTGTTCTATAGCAATGGTGTTTTTCCATTGAGCGTCGTATACATTAAAATTAAAGAATGTAGTGGGGGCACAGTCCATTAAAGATGCTAAAACCAATCCAATTTAGGTCAATTAATGCAAAGCTATAGTAATATATTCAAAAATAATTTGTCTAATTCAAATAATATACCTCTTTAATAATAAATTAATATTTTTTGAAAAATAAATGCACCACTTTTCTCTAGTGATCCTGTTCTTACAACAAATTAAAATCATTTCTTAGCAAAAAATTGAATAATTGTTAGTAGAGTGGTATTTTTGTTGTACCCTAAAAATTATTTATTTAAAAAAAATTGCATTACGTTTTTGTATCCCGCACTTTTTAACGCCTAAAAATTATGTTACGCTATTGAATGGAGACAAGTCAAACACTAGCACCAGGCGGAAATACGGCAGCTAAGGCTGAATATTGTCACCTTAAGACCGCTCACAAGCTCATGGATTTGGTTTCTGGGGCTGCCCTCTTGCCAACGTGACAGTGATTGAGAGCACGCAGCAGCTGACCAATCAGCGGTGAGAAGCGAGACAAGAGCGAGTTGGCCTCCACTCGGCAATATGAATCATGAGCAATCAGACAGATAAAAAAATCCAAACAAGAGGAAACTAGTGGTTTGATTCCCACCCAGGACATGCAAGGTAAACATTAAAATGAACCCCCCTCTTGAAAAAATTAAGTTATTTATTTCATTCTGTTCATTTTGTTATTTTGTACAAAAAAAAAATCTTATTGATTTCCCATTCATATTACTCCAAACTTACTACTTCTGAAATCAAAATGTCAGTACTGCAAGTGTAAAAATAAGTGTTAATTGAAAAAGATATATATTTTTAAAAACTGATCATCCACATGCCATCCTTCTTGGTAGTTGTTTGAACTCTTAAAGTGACTTTAAAAAAGATTTTTACCCAGGGTTTTTGCACCCGTCTACTCATGTAGAGTTTTGATGAAATCATTTTGCATTTTGCAGGACTTACTGAATGTACATACCCGCACAAAACAAATGAATGCAGTTTTTCACACTCTAAAATCCAGTGTCCTTGTGTTGATTTGCAGTATGCGGGGACATCCACGGGCAGTTCTTTGACCTGATGAAGCTTTTCGAAGTGGGAGGATCACCAGCCACAACACGCTACCTGTTCCTGGGGGACTATGTGGACCGTGGCTACTTCAGTATTGAGGTGAGGCCATCGCAAAGTAGAATGGAACAGAATAGAAAGCTTTTGTACGTGTATAATATTAAATCCATATGGTGTGTCAGAAAAGTTCCAGGAATGATGATGATGATCAACGAGCACGTCTGCAAAGACTTCTTGTGTCGTTTGCTTCACAGTTCATGAAGACGTGGCAGAGAAGCCTTGGAAAGTGTGTTGGATTACTTTGAAGAGTAAATAGTATAGTTTGGACTTGAAATATAGCTTTTGTGACACCAGTTCTGAAACCTTTTCTGACACACCTGGTAGGAAATAACTCAGCTATATGTCCTATTGTGTAAAAATAACAACTGCATTTTAATTTTTATCTTAACAGTGTGTTTTATATCTTTGGTCGCTGAAAATCCTCTATCCAAAGACACTATTTTTACTGCGTGGAAATCATGAATGTAGACATTTGACAGAATATTTCACCTTCAAACAAGAATGTGAGTGTCTATCATATAGTCTATATTTTACCCCACATGTCAGAGGGTGTTCTGATGCAACCCGTTCCCTTCCTTTGCCTGGCAGGTAAAATCAAATATTCGGAGCAGGTTTACGACTCGTGTATGGATGCGTTTGACTGCCTTCCTCTGGCTGCGCTCATGAACCAGCAGTTTCTGTGTGTCCACGGCGGACTCTCACCCGAAATACACACCTTAGACGATATTAAAAAGGTAATACCGCTTTTGGCTGAAGTCATTTTGTCTTTTTATGAACCGCGCGCGTGTTCTTCCTGTTTAGTTGGATCGGTTTAAGGAGCCGCCGGCTTTCGGGCCCATGTGCGACCTGCTTTGGTCGGATCCTCTGGAGGACTTTGGCAATGAGAAAACCCAGGAATATTTCGGCCACAACACAGTGCGAGGTTGCTCCTACTTTTACAGGTGAGCCTTACTCATCAGAAATAAGCCAAGGTGTCCATTCCTGTCCATCAGAGTCACTAATGTACTCTATCTGACTTTATATTGGACTTCATGCTAACTTTTTGTATATTTTTCATGGAACAAACTGATCCACTGACCATTTCCGTCTTGGCTATGGTAGAAACTACTCTTAGCATGTCTTCCTGAGAAGAAATCAGCAAAGGAATCCAATAAATAATGCAGGGATTTAATGATGGATAGCAAACCAATGTTCTGTAAATGAGCTCATAATGCAGCTATTGAGCATAACATGTTATAAAGAGGAAGTGAGAGCTGATCTACTATTGTTATAAGAGAGCCGTGGGAGAGGATGATGATGAGAAGAAGTGATTAGATGGTAGTGGGGGTGAGAGTTTTTATAATGGAGGTTGAGTTCTGGTTATTATATAACATAGAAGGTCAGTAGGGGAAAGATGAAATAAAATTCCTATTACAGACGATGGGTACAATTTCTTAAAGGGGAACTGCACTTTTTTTGGGAATTTTGCCTACTATTCACAATCCTTATGTGGGACAAGCACACACATGTTTTTCTTTTTTTATGCATTCTAACTGGTAAATAAATGCTGGCAAAAGTCAGCTAACAATGAAGGTAATGGCATTCGCTCTATTTCGCCTATAAAGCACTCTAAAAAACATCCAAAAACATCCATCATCGTTTTATATACATGCTGTAAGCATATATGTAATGTAGTAAGTAACAGGCAGATTCATAATTAGCTGTAATATTTACCTGTTTTGGTCATTTTAAGCATACGGCGGAGTATTAATTTCACAGATGCATCACAAAGTTTGCTATTTCCTTCAACAACAACAACAACAACTATTAATCATGGCAGACTTTATGATAGCCAACGACGACTATTTTGGGACAATCTACCTTTTATTTTTGAGCCTGAATATGCAGAGGATGAGCTACAAGTTTTAGAAGCTGTGTGATAAGCAAGTCCAGCAAATAACAATATTGCTAAGTGCTAAAAAAGAAACACAAACTGCAAACATAATAAAACAATAATTTACTATATAATGTCTGCTCTCACTGGGATGCCGACTGATGGAATGTTTATATCTTCCCGTTTGGATGAAGAATTACTCATAATCCTCACGTGTGTATAAGTTGGATGTCAAATTTGACCAACTTCTCGGTTAATTGTCTCAACGTTCTACTTTACTGTACGTGTACATGTGAGAGTCATGATTTGTAATCTAGAATTCACTTTCACCAACTCAGAGGCGATGTCAATAGCTGCAGAAGATAGTTACCTCTGATCACAGCGCAGCTAAAAGTATTACCTCAGCATTAACACTTAGAAGAACGATATTGCTAATACTTGGTTAATAGTCAGGTCACGACATGTAAATGGAGTATTGTTGGCGGTTTTGGGATGTTTTAGAGGGCTTAAAGAGCAACTGTGCTTTTTCGTTCACAATCATTATGAAAGACATGACGACGGATGGATTTTTTTAATAATGCATTCTTACTCTTAAATAAACGAAAATAAAAGTCTGCTTACAGCGGAGCCAATGGTAGGTCCTCTATTCCGCCCATAAAACCCAATAAATAACCATTCAAAAAGCGCCAACAATACTCCATTTACATTTCGTGATTTGAATATTAACCAAGTATTAGTGATGTTGTTATTATAAGCGCTAACACAGACAAACTAGTTTTAGCGGCGACGTGATCATTACCGTGTGTCCCTATGATTACATCATCGAGTGATCTGCTGTTTCCTCGTGTCCCTGCTCCTTGGAAGTTTATTGTAGATCATAAATCATGCCTCGCACCTGGACAGAAGAAGGCTGAGGGAATAATCCGACAAGTTGGTACACTTTGACATCCAATTTAGACCCAGAAATGGCGAGAACGACACGAAAAAACGCTTGGTCACTCCCCCCTTTTCTTCGCAAAGATTATGAGTCATTCTACACCTAAATGGGAATATACAAACATCCTATCAGTCGGCATCCTAATGACATCAGACAGTGATGTTTTATTATGTTTTTGGCTCTCATAAAGTCTGCAGTGAGCAGAAATCAGTGATAAAGAAAAAAATGAATGTTGTGATGCATTTTTGAAAATAATGTGCTGCGAATACTTAAAATTATCAAAATACGTAAATATTAAATGTTATTATGAATGTGCTACTAATGTTACTACATCACCTATTTACTTACAGTGTGTGTATAAAACCTTATTGGAGGTGCTTGGATGTTGTTATAGACAGAATAGAGCGGCTCCCTTAGGCTCCATTTTAAGCGGACTTTTGAACGAATGTATTTAATATTTAGAATGCATAAAAAAAAATACATCCTTTGTCATGCCTTTCATAATGATTGTGAACGATAGGCAAAATTCCCAAAAAAGTGCAGTTCCTCTTTAATGGGCGCAATGCTGACTCCCATTAGCTTCATTGTTAGCCATCTCTAAATGATGAACAATGAAATAGTTTTGTTGAAAGGCTACATGGCGATATTAGCTCAGCAAGAATTTTGTAGGAAATCAGACAAAATATTACTTTACAACTGGACTATTTTTCAGCAGCATGTTTATGTCACTAGCCGCATGCAAGGTCCATTTATATTTTGTCTCAAAAACAGTACCTTCCACGTTAAAAGGCAGGTTGGTTTGGAATGGTTTTTTATAACTTAGTATTTAAATAAAGAAAGTAAAATACAATTCGCCATAAGTGTAAAAATTAGTAAAAAGGTAAAAATGAATGGTGTTAAAAATTAGAAAATATAATCTGAATAATCACAATGTTGCTGTGAATTTATTTTGATTAATCATGATTAAATGTCATTAATTTTTTATGTTCATCAATTGTTTCATTTATCTGCGTTAACACTGGATTACCACTGGATGCTCTGTGTCCGTTAGTCAATTCCCACCGACTGTGTCTGTGATATGCACTGTTGAAGCCCTGCATGCACAGCGGTAGTGACATCACCTACTCAGTGGCTTAGTGGTTAGAGTGTCCTCCTTGAGATCAGTAGGTTGTGAGATCAAACCCCGGCCGAGTCATACCAAAGACTATAAAAATGGGACCCATTACCTCCCTGTTTGGCACTCTGCATCAAGGGTTGGAAATGGGGATTAAATCACCAAAAATGATTCCCGGGCGCGGCCACCGCTGCTGCTCACTGCTCCAACAACGCAATTTTTTGTTGTGCCCTTTATTTAGAAAAGTATCGAAAAGTATTGAAATAATTTTGGTACCGGTACCAAAATATTAGTATCAGGAGTCAGGACAACACTAGTAAGAAGATAAAACAAATTAATAAAATGTAATAATATGATACAATACAATTAGTAAAATACATCAATATTACATAAATATGTAGTTAAAAACTAAATACAATTACTTAATTGTCATGTAGTAAATGAAAGTTAATAAATACTAGATAAACACAGAGTTAAAAAGATAATAAGAATTATAAAATAAATAAGAATAAATGATTAAATTAACTTTTTTTTTTTAAAGTCTGTGCTGTGTGTCCGGCGTCCAGGAAAAATAAAAGCTCTGCTTAAACGGGTATGTTGCAGAGGGCTCCGGACTACCACAATCGTTCCAGATCCATGACACAGCACGTCAGCAGGCGATGGAAACTGACAAATTGACTAGAATGGAAACCTATCTGTTATCAGTCGTTACGCATCCAGTGGAAATTGGGGATAAGGTGGAGCGGTTACTCCTTTTGTGTTAATAATGTGCTATTTTAATTTGGAAGTGCCTCGGTAAGTGTGCATAATACGTTGTCAGTCGACTGTCTTCGTTTTTTTACTCACATTTCCCGTGGAGAGGGCCATGGTGCTGTTCAGCACTTTCCATATTGACTTGTTTGGTTCCACAGCCTGTCACTACCACATCAACTGCACATATGCCCACGCGCTACGCTCGCACTACTTGGACAAATTGCCTAAATTATGGTGCCAGACTTTTCAGGGATTTTGAGTCATTCTGCGCTGCAGGGGGGTTAATTGGGTTGAAATATTTTTATGATTAATAACAATCCTTACTATGATGAATTACATAAATTAATCGGTCAATTAAAAGCACTCTCTTTGCTAATTAATCATTCATTTATTGACTTATTTACAGTCGTACTCCAACTTTTGATCTTAATTGGTTACGGTCAGAGCTCTTAACTCAAAACATTTGTACTTCAAATCACGTGTCTCATTGAATTTATGTGAAATCAATTGTTTGCCAATCTATCTCCTTCCAGCTGCTTCTCTAGCAGACACACCGTAAGCAGCGTTTCCATAGTTTCATGGATAAATGGCCACCGATTAGATACTATTTTAACACTTTCGGCTGGCGTTAGATTCAGTATGGCGCAGACTACCAGTGATATGCTCAAATTGCTTCACCAAGATGGCGACACGTTGTGTGTTTGATTTCGTTATTTAATTCAATAATTATCATCCACTTCTTCTCAGCACTGTTCTTCACACTCAATTTCTCCCTTCCCATGGATTTAAAAACAACGTTATGTCTATCTCTAGCTATAAGTTCATGCTCATGAGTAAGACCAGATGTTTTGGTTGTATCTTAGGAGGTTCACTGTGACATTTGCAACACCAACTAATGGCGGGAATGTTTGTAACTCTAATTTTTGCTTGCGACCTAAAGCATAACCATTAGCCAAGAGACAGCTTTTATCTCATAACACTCCTAAGTTGATGTTCCACTGAATTATGATATCTGCAACATTTGTGTTATGTTTTTATTTTTTACCGTTCAACTGTAGATGTGAATTCTATCATTGTACATCTTTATCATTTGCTTTCTTTTATCTTTTTGAAAACTGGCATGTGAGGCGGACGAGAGACGCGCTGCGGCCTCTGTAGGTGTTCTTGGCTTGGCCTTCTCTGCAGCTTTGGGTTTGCATGTCCAGTTGCTTGGTGTCGGATTTTGTGTCATTTCCTGTTGTTGGCAGAGCTAGATGGCAGCGATCAAAAATCATGCCAGTGGCGCTATGTGGCCGCTTCCGTCGGGGTGCATTGGAGCCTCGCAAAGTCGAGGTACCATTTGCTGGGTGCCATCCTGGTCTCAGGGTAACGGCAAATGAAAAAACATGTTCAAGTGACTATTTTAATTGAGCTGCCAAATTGTTGGTGTATCTGAGAATTACACACCCTTGTAGGCATTGGACGTCTGGGCAGGCGTGCTTGAGTGTCAGAGGGGTCGGTTTGGGTTTGCCTGTGGAGGTAGCAGTGCATTCTGGCTTCATCCTTGGGTCTCGCCAGGGTCCGATGTTACGAGCCTATTGTGTACGAGGAATACAGGAAGTGAACAAATGTATCACTGACTAATGTGATATGCAGACGGGGTAGGATTAAATAAGATCTGCTTCTTCTTATTCCCTTTAGGTCTTTGAATTATTAACTGTTAACAAGAGCGGTATGACAATGTAACCCTGCATGCTCGCCTATTAAACTGCCCAAAGTATAGTTTCTTGCTGCTTAGGATAGTCCTTAGAGTATACACTATACCGTATGTGCATTGCCTTATAAGCAAGCATGACACTAATGTACAATATAAATGTGCATATTAATCTACACCTTCAGAGAATATACGACAAAGGCTATAGAGCTTGTTTAACAGTGAGAGGACCTTATTGAAGATTATTCTGTAAATACATGGAGGATGCCACTATACAGTATAATAGTCATTTATCCCCCTCTGACCTTTTCCTGCCTTTACTCTCCAACTTGCCTCGCCATCATTAAGACTCCAGAAGCTCAGCAAAAACGATTTCTTAAATACGAGGAGGAGAGGGCTACATGAAAATCCAATCAATTATAATACAGTATTGATGGGAGTACATGAACGTAACACACGCTGATCTAGCATTGTACGACTTGCAAAAATCAATACGCATAAAATCCATTTGGATAAAGCCATAACACGTAACCGCCGTACATTTGTAAATGCCAGGCATGTCGGATTTGCCCTTTCTTGTTGCAGTGTCTACTTCCTGTAATTAATGTCTTCTGTCAGGTACACCATTTGAACTAAGCTTGCTTTTTCACACGTTCTTCTACTAGTCAATTAGTTTTGTTTTGTTTTTCGTTGTGTGTACAGGAGGAAGGAGACGGCAAAGACAGGAGGGATGGCGTTTAGCTCTATATTTATTTATATATATTGCACAATATATATATAAATAATAAATGAAGTGTGTGTACTAATCCAAAATGGGTATGGTGTGTGACTATGTGTGGGAATTAATTGCTGAGCGTTACCGGAGTGTTGAGCGAGAGAGGAAGTCCAATAGGGGCAGGGCATGCTCGTAGGATAGGCAGGAAGTCGGGGGCGATACAGAGGCATCAAAGGTCCGCGTCCAGGCGGGAGGTCGAGATCCAAGAGGCAGTCAGGGAAGCAGAGGGAACACGGGGAGACGAGACGCACAGCTCGTAACGCGGGAACGGAGGTCTGCTGTTGGAACGACAAGGAGGACACGATACGATAAACGCGATGGGGGAGAAAAACACAGAGAGCAAAGAGTGCGCATAGCACTGACGTGTCGGCTTACTGTACTGAACAGGTCGCTACATTCTTGCCCCGGATAGCAGGTTGTGCTGGTTTAAGAAGGCAGGTCTTCTCATCTGTGACAGGTGCGCTGATTGCTGGCGATTGATTGCAGCTGCTTGCTGCAGCTGGACTGACACGTGCCTATCGCGCTCCCGAAGATGCGTCCAGCGCACTGGTGTACCTCGGGCCGTGACATTTTTTCTGCCAAGCTCTGTTAGTCTTGAATACATCAAGTGATGATAGAGATAATACTCTGGAGTTTTGTTTTTTTACCTAAATGATACACTCTAATCACTGTTATTAAATGTTTCTCACTAGGACGATAACAAGAAAAAAAATCCTGAATAATTCAATTATGATAAAAAAAATGTTCAAATACTTCTTTATTGTCCGTCAAAACCATTTGTGGTCTAACCATTATTTGTATTATAGTCCATGTTGTATCCTTCTCCAAGAAAAGCAATAATACTTTGTGATAAAAGTTTTTAATGTACAGTATATGCTCTTGGCTGTCAGATTCAGCAGAGCATAAAAATAAAGAAACCAATGTATTGCACTTGACTTGTTGCTGACACATTGGCGCTGTCAAGGCTTTTCCTCTCTGTAGAAAGACGAGCACCTGCCGCCTCACGTACGGTCTGACCCCTTCACATAGAGCCATGATACTGTGCCCATTTAGCTGCAGTTTATTGTCTGATTAGCAAACACAATGATGCCACATTTAAAGATATAGCACAGGTTGTAGAAAGTCATGGTGTAAAATTAATGTTTCTGGAAACATTATATTGACAAACAGAAATGTGCACGTGTGCCATCCAGCCAACCCAGTTTACAAAGTATTACGCAATCAGATGGTAGACTGAGGTTGAGCATCCTCATCTCCGGTTTCTGTGCTCTGTTTGGTCAAGAATTGTGCAAATTCAGCAATTTGGACTCTAAAGGGGTCATATTATGACGTTTTTCTTACATTTAAAGCATTTTCTTGTGGTCTACCTAATATGTAATGGTGGTTCTTTTGTTAAAATTTTGCATGGATTTTGTTTCACAGACTGATTGATTGATTGATTGAGACTTTTATTAGTAGGTTGCACAGTGAAGTACATATTCCGTACAATTGACCACTAAATGTAACACCCGAATAAGTTTTTCAACTTGTTTAAGTCGGAGTCCACTGATTCATGATACAGATATATACTATCAGATATATACTATCATCATAATACAGTCATCACACAAGATAATCACATTGAATTATTATTTACATTATTTACAATCCGGGGTGTGGAGAGGGTGCGGGGGTTAGGTTTGGTTGTTATCATCAGTCATCAACAATTGAGAACAGAGAAATGGATATTGGAACAGTGTAGGTCTGACTTGGTAGGATATGGACAGCAATTAGTGGTCAGAGAGAGAGAGAGAGAGAGAGAGAGAGAGAGAGAGAGAGAGGAGAGAGAGAGAGAGAGAGAGAGAGAGAGAGAGAGAGAGAGAGAGAGAGAGAGAGAGAGAGAGAGAGAGAGAGAGAGAGAGAGAGAGAGATCAGAAGGCATAAGAAAAAGATTAAAGATTAAAGTACCAATGATTGTCACACACACACTAGATGTGGTGAAATTTGTCCTCTGCATTTGACCCATCCCCTTGGGGAGCAGTGGGCAGCAGCGGCGCCGCGCCCGGGAATCATTTTGGTGATTTAACCCCCAACTTCAACCCTTTGATGCTGAGTGCCAAGCAGGGAGGTAATGGGTCCCATTTTATAGTCTTTGGTATGACTCGGCTGCATTTGATTGTTTACATTTGATTATTAACAATCCGGGGAGGGTGTTAGTTTAGGGTTGTAGCTGCCTGGAGGTGAACTTTTATTGCGGTTTTGAAGGAGGATAGAGATGCTCTTTCTTTTATACCTGTTGGAGCGCATTCCACATTGATGTGGCATAGAAAGAGAATGAGTTGAGACCTTTGTTAGATTGGAATCTGGGTTTAACGTGGTTAGTGGAGCTCCCCCTGGTGTTGTGGTTATGGCAGTCATTTACATTAAGGAAGTAGTTTGACATGTACTTCGGTATCAGAGAGGTGTAGCGGATTTTATAGACTAGGCTCAGTGCAAGTTGTTTTACTCTACAATCTTCAAGCCGCTTGCTAACCGTCTCTTCAGGATGCGCCGTTTTGTGGGTGGTCTTATTTACGTGCTTTGACTGCATCTTCTCCCCATTAGCGATGTTGTAGTTTTTAGCACTTCTATAACGAGTCTACTGACAGATATACATTAGAACTAGAGATGATACGATCTCAAAATGGGATATTATCACGGTATTAATGCCACAGTTATTGTGGTATATAGACAAAAAAAAAAGACTTGGTAAAAATGCCATACTATGTAAAATGAAGTGGCAAGAATGTTTACAATAATTGTAATTGAACTCAAATAAAAATCTCAAATGTTCCAATCATATTTATTCATACAAACATGTATTTTTAAGTGCAAAGAATAGGGCAGGAACAAGCAATCTTACAGGAAAATATATATTTTTTAAACTTACAGTTGAGTGTCTTTAAAGTGACAATATAATTATCCGGTGTAACAAGAGTAAAATAATAATGTTAAGTTTAGTGTCTTTCAACTTTTATTTTCTGAGACACAGTGTCCTCTGTAGTGGACATGTATTTATATCAGTTTGCAAAATGCCGTTTCTCAGAAAAGTTGACTCACAATTTGACTTTTAATAAAGTAAATACCTCACAAATTAATGTTTAGCCTTGCTGGCATTAAATATAGATTGCCTTGGCACTGTGCTCCTTGACCCGGTCTGTTTTGGCTTGGAAAGCTCGAAAGGAAAGTGGGGCACTTTATTACCTCCGCCACAGAGGTTATGTTTTCGCCAGAGTTTGTCTGTTTGTCAGTGTTACGGTCCCCATGTTGTGGTCTAGTCTAAAAGAGATGCCTAAGTTAAAAAACGGACGCTTTGGACTTACTTGTTCTACTTGAACAGTTTAAAAAATATATATATATATTCATACAAATTATAGAGTCGCTAATACAACGAGTCGTGGCAACATACGCAGTGATCAGCTGGGGTGGCAATCCGGGCGCCAATGTTGCGCAGAGGATTTAGGGAGCTGTAGTTTATTCCAGAACAGCGGACGCAAAAGCGCCAGAAAAAAACTGGTCACAATTCACAGCAATGTTGTGAAGATTTTGAAACCGCAAAACAATCTATCTACAATACCGTTACATCCCTAGTTAGAACTATATGCAACTTTGTACTAGAAATGACAACAGCAGAGCATGCATGTGCATGTACGAGCCAGGATGCCACAACAAGAGCATAGAAAAAAAGAAGGAACTTATTGACTACAATGGCGGAATACTATGGCAGACTCGCACAAAGCTCCTCAGGTAAAACTTTACGCGATATGGAACTATCCATTTACGTCACCCTTGGAAAAACGTCACAAATGGGGCAAATTCTAAATGGCTCATTCGGAGGAAGTACGAAGGAAGGCAAGACTGTTTTATAAATATCTCTGCCATGCCTCTATTGTTTGATTTCCAATTTTTGAGACCTATGCAGATCCTAAATACACAGAAATAGGTACCAATAGGTAAGAAATATTGGTTTTGCACAATTTTAAAGGGGAACTGCAGTTTTTTGGAATGTTGCCTATCGTTCACAATTATTATGAAAGACAAGGAGACAAAAGGTTTTTAGTTTTTTTGCATTCTAACATATAAAAATGGGCTTTTTCTAAGTGGCTAGCAATGTGGAAGCAATCAATTTTACCTCTAAATCACTTTAAAAATGCATCTAAAAACCAGCAACAATACTTCATTTACGTTCCATAACCCGTATAATAACCATGCTGTAGCGACATTGTTATTGTAAGAGCGAATACTGAGGAAATTTTTTTCTAGCGTAGTAACACATCGGCTGTTAAAGTTTTAAAGCCTGCACTTTTTCACATAAATGTCCCATTCCACCATGACTACACTAGATTTGTGCTACAATCAGGGTTCAGGTGGGGGCATTGCATTTGGAGATGAATGTACGCAATGACCAGCGGCCCTGACAGATTGGTTATCTGAGGGCGGAAATGTTTTCACGTTCTCAACACAGAACTTCCATCTCTGTCTCTCTCGCTCATTCTCACTTGTCAGATTTCTCACTTGCTCTCTCTCTTTTTCTCTTTCTCTCTCTTCCTCGCTCTCTCACTCCCAGGCTCACCAACACATAATTTCACAAAGGAGAGAAGAAATGTGAACCTCAGGCAGGCTGTGTGTGCATGTGTGTGTGCGTGTGTGTGTGCGTGTGTGTGTGTGTGTGTGTGTGTGTTTTGACTAATCAATAGAAGCCGTTGGAGTGAACAAAAAATAATCTAGTACATGTACTCAGAGATCCTTATTTCCAGCTTTATGCAAGACAAAGCAGTGAGGGAAAATAAGATATTTTATCAACACAATGCACAAAAAGGACTTTTTCAAAAAGAACTCTGAAATACTGAAATTCCACGACATTGTGAATTTTCAAACGGCTAAAATTTTACACAAAGCAAACTATAATCTGCTACCCAAGAATACCGGTATACAACAATTCTTCTCAACAAAAGAGGAGAAATATAATCTTAGAGAAAAATGTAATTTAAAACATTTGTATGCACGTACAACACTTAAGACCAGTATATCAGTATGTGGAATTAAATTATGGAATGGATTAAGCAAAGAAATCAAACAATGTACTAATATGATCCACTTCAAGAAACTCTTCAAACTTAAAG
The DNA here is from genome assembly GCF_033978785.1 of Entelurus aequoreus. Classification (NCBI taxonomy): domain Eukaryota; kingdom Metazoa; phylum Chordata; class Actinopteri; order Syngnathiformes; family Syngnathidae; genus Entelurus; species Entelurus aequoreus. Next base: position 63,650,795 of record NC_084735.1, on the reverse strand, counting down.
TGTTTACAAAGTACAAAGAAGAAGAACCATGATAAACATTCTGAATTTATTTCATCCATCCATTCATTTTCTAGATAATCTTACTTATTTCACCATATGGCGAAGTTGGGAGAGTGGCCGTGCCAGCAATCGGAGGGTTGCTGGTTACTGGGGTTCAATCCCCACCTTCTACCATCCTAGTCACGTCCGTTGTGTCCTTGGGCAAGACACTTCACCCTTGCTCCTGATGGCTGCTGGTTAGCGCCTTGCATGGCAGCTCCCGCCATCAGTGTGTGAATGTGTGTGTGAATGGGTGAATGTGGAAATACTGTCAAAGCGCATTGAGTACCTTGAAGGTAGAAAAGCGCTATACAAGTATAACCCATTTATCATTTATTTATTATAACTTACTTCACCAATTATTATTTATTCATGTATTTATTTTTTATTGTGATTACTTATGGAGTATATTGTGAATAAATTGAGAACAGGAAGTGAACAAAAGTTTTAGCAACTGCTATGTAAAGGAAAAGGGGTATGATTAAAAAAACTCTGCTTCTTTCTACTCATTTTCGAACATGTTGAATAGAGATACTGGAAATTGTGATGTATCATGTTGTATGCTTGCATGTTCAAAATAAACTCAAACTCAAACTCTTACACACCACTTGTTGAATCCAGCGTTGTGCAGCGTGTTGTCGGTGCACGCTGTCGGCCATTGTGGAGGAGACAATGTATCCATGGGAGCGCAGTAGCTATTCCTGTAATTTTATATATGGGCCACCTTGGGAACGTTCGCCATTGTGACCTACATACCAAGAGGGATGGCACAGTTTCGCCAGGTGCTCAGGGCACGGCGGCCTCCTTGTTTTCCTGCCTGCTCAAACCTTGGAGCGTTTAAATATTTCAAACACTTGTGAAAGTTTGATGTCTGTGTAGATGGCGGCGAGAAAGTGCTCGACGACAGGAGGATGATGGGAAGCATGTGTGCGGCATGCTGTGCTAGGCTGGCTGGATATAAAGAGAACTTAACAGAGTGTACTTTAACAATTGATGATGATCACTCAAAACTCAGTCAATTAAATGTTGGCCCGACAAAAATAAAATAGTAGGACCGCCACAGTTAGATTTGGCGCTACCTTTTAGATGACGGTATCTCATCGTGCATTTATTCTGTAATCAAATATAAGCAGGCACAAAAGGCGAAGTATTGGTGGCAGGCCGGAGATCATCAATCATGGGGAGAGTGTGCATTACCGCCGCCATGAAGCGTGCAGCACAGCCCATGACTAGTGCTCGTGCTAAAACACACACTCTTTGGTCATTTGGTAACACTTAGAAATGTGTACATGTTGCACCCCTAAAATGACCAAACCTCGTCTCTTTGGTGCAATATTTATTCATGAAACCCACAATTCATATTACAGGCATTTTCTGATATCCTTTTTCCCCGCTATCACCGTTCCACTTACCATTTCCCTCTTGAGCATGCGCATTACACACATAACCTAGGATATGACGCAGCTCCCCTCCCCAATACTCATAACCAATCATACATGGAGATGAATATGAAAAATGAAAAACATTGCATAATAAATTTAACAAAAACAGAATAAGTATTATTCTCTTTATGCATTATAATACAACTTTAGATTTTAAATCCAACTTTAGTTTCAGGGTACTACATACAGCAGGGTTTTCCAAAGAGCATTGTCGAAATAATATAAACAAAAAATGAAAAATTAGACCAAAATGTCATAATGCAATGAGAAAATGCTTAAATGTTCACACTAATTACAGTAGTAGTATTTGATTAGCCTTTTTTATTATTATTTCATGCGCCATTACCAACTATGCAACTTAGACCATGATGTCATCTATATGCTTTCCCATATTTCTAGTTTTCTATGTTTTATGTAGAGCTGTCAAAAATAACAAGTTAACTCATGTGATTAACTACAAAAGAAATGATCGCATTAATCATGTACTGTTAATACACAGAATAATCACACCACTTTCTTTAATCATACATGCTCCTTTGCCTTAACCGCAGACGATTACCTGAAGGCATCATAGGTCGTTTAACGGTCAGTGATCAGGTCAATGGAAAGGTGAAACATTTTATATGAAGACATTTCAGTTCAAAATACAACCAGTTGGGACTTTTAAGTAAATCTGTTAACATGTTTTGAGCAAATAAATGATGTACATTCAAGTAAACATTTAAAAAGTGTTTATACATCACATTCTGACTATAAAATTGCATTTGTGTTAATAATAGTGGGTCCTTTTTAGGGTGATTTAACTCATACAAGTGAGTAATAACCTGTAATTAATCATGAATAATGCAAATCCAAATCGGATTTCAAGAATGTATCGTTTGACAGCCCTAGTTTTGTGTTATGTATTGTTGCACATTGTTAGTTAAGAAGTTAAAAAGCAGCTATATGCTACATAATGTCGCATCTGCATGGTTGGAAAAAATGTATATACAGCTTAAATGATGTATTGCTCATTAAGTACTGAGAACCCAGAACAGTAAATTGCATTTCTGGTTGCATTGTTATCACAGTTTTCCTTGTTTTCATTAATGGCAGCTTGGTGATAAAAAAAAAAAAAGTCAAAAGTAAAACACAAATGAATTTATTTTTTTCTAGAAAACTTTGATTGAACTCTAATTTGTACGACTTTGAAGGTTCTGTTTGAATTAGATATTGTAAAAGTGAATCACACTTCATGCAAACACACATCGAAGGAGTGTAAAAGCTGTTTCCAAAAACCTTTACATGGCATTTATCTGTGAAATATGCAGTGAAAACACAGTAAAAGCGTTTAAATGAAGTCAAAACATTAACTTAAAAAAAAACATTGGTACATCTCTATTATTTGTTAGGACACAGCACTAGATAGTATTATACCAATGCTTCTTCTTGTAAAAGTGAGAAACATGTTACACATTGGATCAGTAATTCACTCGGACGTATTCCTTAAATATTTTCTAATACAACCAGGATTGCAACAAAAGCCATTATGCATCAATATATAATAATGTTTTGAAACCCGAGAGTCTTGAAGATTTGATCTAAAAGACATAATGTCTTTCTCAATGTTGCATAATAGGTGTGTTGAGCGCTGCTTCACGGCGCGTTATGTTCATAATGCGGCATGGAAGCATCTTAATATTGACTGACACACCCGCACTGTTCAAGTCCTGCTCCAAAATGCCCATATGAACTCTGCCCAAAATGATACAATGTTTCTAATTTTCCTTTTTTATGAAATACCTTACGCTCAATCTGGCCAAATCAATTATTAAATATAACCAGTTTGCAGCTAGTATCACTTCTTCTGGCATCCTATACACCAGGGGTGCTCACACTTTTTCTGCAGGCGAGCTACTTTTCAATTGATCAAGTCGCGGGGATCTACCTCATTCATATATATAATTTATATTTACTTATTTATGAAATATATGTTTTTGTTAACAAGTTAAAGGTGTTTAATGATAATGCAAGCATGTTTAACACATATAGTTAATATTGTTAATAAATTAAAGGTGTTTAATGATAATACAAGAATGTTTAATACATATAGTTAATATTGTTAACAAGTTAAAGGTGTTTAAAGATAATGCAAGCATGTTTAACACATATAGTTAATATTGTTAACAAGTTAAAGGTGTTTAAAGATAATACAAGCATGTTTAATGTTTAACACGTATAGTTAATATTGTTAACAAGTTAAAGGTGTTTAAAGATAATGCAAGCATGTTTAACACATATAGATTCATTTCTTTCATGAAGACAAGAATATAAGTTGGTGTATTACCTGATTCTGATGACTTGCATTGATTGGAATCAGACAGTAGTGCTGATAACGTCCGCATTTTCAAATAGAGGAGAAAAAAAGTCCTCCTTTCTGTCCAATACCACATGAAAGTGGTTGGTTTTTGGCATCTTATTTGTCCAGCTTCCGTACTCCTTTGTATACACTTGACAAGAAATACATTGGCGGCAAACTCCGTAGCTTGCTAGCTTTCTGAGACTCTTATTTTGTTAGTGCAGGCAGGATGAAGCAGCGCTTTTATTGTGAAGACCGGAACCGTGCAGTCGGTCTTTGGAGTTTTGACGACAGGTACGGCGCCAGAGTCTGTTGAAATAAAAAGTGTTTCTCGCCTTCCTGTCAGTAATTTTTTCTTAATAATGAGCTGGCAGCAGCCAGTGTCATCTCAGAAGACCCTCGGGTGCCGTGAATGTCAATCAAGTGACGAAAGTGACGTCATAGTGAAGATTTATGATCGCTCATTTTTAGGACTATTTTTTTAATGCCTGGCTGGGGATCGACTGACACACCCTCCGTGATCGACCGGTAGATCGCGATCGACGTAATGAGCACCCCTGCTATACACCATTATGGCTCATCTAATCACCAATTCCCCCAATAGTGTTGCAGTAGTATGTACAATTGTAAATGCACAACATTATTTTTAATGTTGTGTGCAATTGGAACATCTCGTTTACTCTCAGGTTAGCGTTTAAGGTCAGCAAAATGTGACTATTGCTTGCTGGGCTACATTGTTTTGTTCGGGCGTCTGTTTCCCCCCCCCCCCTTTTTTTCACATGCTTGCATCATCTTTTGGCAAGTCGTTCATTAATATATTTATGAGTGATGAATCTTGTTTCATCCACTGCTGAATGAAAGTGGATGTATAATCACTAACCTGACATTCTGTTGCGTGATGGATGGAACAGCACATTTTTATGTCTGCTGAGGGTTAGACTATGTGCCTAATTGATCAATATGTCATCTTCTCACGCTGACTACTTTGCGATATATTTCAAGTGTGCTGTTATGACGTCTAAAGCAAACGTGTAGTTTTTAACATCTGTTGGCCTTGCATTGTGTCAGCGCTAGCATTGATGCTATTGTTACATTAGTGTTTCACATTTATTGTCAACAGTGGCCAGCTTTGCGTTTGCAACTAATGCATTTACTGGATTGGTTCAAAAATAAAAATCACACTTCACAACTGTAGTCATAGCCATTGAAAAGAATTGTAAAGAAATGAAAAGTTATTTATTTATATTTTTTGGTTCGTTATCATTATTAGTTAATAATATTATATAACCTCGCATTGATCTCTATCTTTTGAGAGAAAGGTCAAGTCAGGCGAGTGAAGCTCAGCGGCAGGATTTAACCCACAGTCCACCGAGCATCAATACCCCAGAGGCTGAAAGTAATTCAAGCACTACATCAGAGATTGTGGAACCAAGCCACTTGCAACCTGCTTTGGAGAAGAACATGCAAGGCCACAGACCTCATGTGAAGTGGCCAAAGTCCAGCAGCAAGAAAGAGTGGGGAATAATCGATGCAGACCTGATCAAGATCCTGGACGGAATCAAAGGAACGGTGGAGAAGAAACTAGAGAAGATGGGAGATCTGATCTACTCCTATGGAGCAGAAAGATTCGGAACACACGTGACAGGGAAAAAGGACATGCCATCAACAACCCCTCCAAAGTCCAGAAGGCAAAAGGAAATCGAACGACTGGTCAAAGAGAGAAGGGTTTTGAGGAAGGAATGGAAGAGAGCCTCACTGGAGGAAAGAGTGGGCATTGACCTCCTGCAAACAGACCTGAAGGGACACCTGGGAAGATTGCGGAGAGCTGAAAACCTCAGGACTCGACGCAAGAGGAAGGAAAGGGCGAGAACATCCTTCTACAAGGACCCTTTCAGATTTGTGAAAGGCCTCTTCACAAAGGAAAAGAGTGGATCACTTGAGGTGTCAAAGAGGGAACTGGAAGACCACCTGAAAACCACTCACACAGACAGTCAAAGATTCGAACAGAGAGAGATACCATCAGACATGCCACCAATACCTCAACCAGAACACCAGCTGGACGACAGTCCCCCAAGGTGGAGCGAGGTTGAGGAAGCAGTGAGGAAATCAAGGGCAGCTTCAGCTCCAGGACCAAATGGAGTTCCATATCAGCTGTACAAAAATTCCCCAAATGTCTTACGCTTTCTGTGGAGGCAGATGAAGGTGATGTGGACGAAGCAAACCATCCCAAAAGTGTGGCGTAGAGCTGGGGGAGTATTAATCCCAAAGGAAAAAGATGCCTCAAACATTGATCAATTCCGGCAGATCAACCTGGTAAACGTTGAAGGGAAGGTCTTCTTTAGCATCATTGCTAAAAGGATGACAACGTACCTGAAGCAAAACAGCTTGATTGATACATCCGTGCAGAAAGCTGGAATTCCTGGTTTCTCAGGCTGCCTGGAGCATACAAGCATGATATGGCACCAAATCCAATCTGCCAAGAGGGAAGGAAGAGACCTGCACGTCTTATTCCTAGACCTAGCCAATGCTTTTGGATCCGTCCCTCATTCTCTCATCTGGACAGCCTTCAACTTCTTCCACATGCCAAATACCATCACAAACCTCGTGAAAAACTACTTCCGTGATCTGCAATTCTGTGTCAAACAACAGAATACACAACATCATGGCAATCTCTGGAAGTGGGAATAATGGCTGGATGTACCATCTCCCCTCTAGCCTTCACCATGGCAATGGAAGTGATAATTCGAGCTTCTAAATGGGTTGTGGGTGGAGAACATCTGAAAGGGGGACAGCGTCTACCTCCCATCCGTGCCTATATGGACGACATGACCACCTTGACCTCAACCATTGCATGCACTAAACATCTGCTGGGAAAGCTTCATGCCAACATTACATGGGCACGGATGAAGTTTAAACCCAGCAAGTCCAGGAGCATATCTATCGTCAAGGGGAAACTCACGGACCAGAGGTTCTACATCGAGGATACTCCCATTCCGTTGGTGTCAGAGCTGCCAGTCAAGAGTCTAGGGCGATTGTACAACGCAAGTCTCAAAGACTCGGACCAGAGCAATCAGCTGAGGGAAGAAACCATCAAAGGCCTTGCCCGCATTGACAAGACCTTACTTCCTGGCAACTTGAAACTGTGTTGCCTAGTTTGGATTGCTCCCCCGTTTGATGTGGCCACTAACGGTCTATGAGATCCCCATGTCCAAAGTCGAGAAGCTGGAGAGAACAGTCAGTGCATACATCAAGAAGTGGCTTGGTCTCCCACGGTGCCTCAGTAACATCGGCCTATATGGTCATGGTGCCCTGGAACTGCCCATCTCTAGCCTCACGGAGGAGTTTAAATGCACCAAGGTGAGGCTGAACATGACACTGACTGAGTCTCAAGATGAGGTGATCCGAGTGGTTGCTCCCAGACTGACAACCGGGAGGAAATGGATCCCATCTGAGGCCGTACAACAAGCTAAATCTGCTTTCAGGCATGGAGACATAGTGGGACAAGTGCAGCACGGAAGAGGTGGGTTTGGACTTGGGGCTAGTCGACCCACATGGCACAAGGCAACATCAGCCCAGAGGAGAAAGCTGGTGGTTGATCAGGTTCGACAACAAGAGGAGGCAGAGAGATGTGCAACAGCAGTGGCACAGTCCAAACAGGGACAGTGGACTAGCTGGGAAAACCTGGAGCATCGTAAGCTCACATGGAAGGATCTTTGGGAAATGGAAGGGAGCCAAATCAGCTTCATCATCAGAGCTACCTACGATGTTCTTCCCACACCCAAGAACTTAAACCAATGGTTTGGAGAATATACTTCTTGTGCACTCTGTCAAACCCCTGCAACACTCCGTCACATCCTCACCGGCTGCAAAATCAGTTTGTCTCAAGGCCGCTACACCTGGAGGCACAACCAGGTCTTAAGACAGCTGGCGATCACCCTGGAGGAAAGGAGAAATAACAACAAGGCCCTCCCTCCCCCAATCCCTAGTCACTCAATCACCACTCAGTTTGTAAGAGCAGGACAACTCCCAGCAAAACCATCTGCAAGAGTGGAGGCAACCCTTCTGGACTCTGCCCGGGACTGGAAAATGCAGGTTGACTTGGACCACAAACTCATCTTCCCGCCTGAAATCATTACAACCAGCTTCAGGCCGAACCTGGTCTTGTGGTCAACCTCCCAGAAGACTGTGTTCATTGTTGAACTAACTGTACCATGGGAAGCAGCAGTTGGTGAAGCATATGAGCGCAAACAACTGAGGTATGCGGACATAGCAGCCGAGGCAGAGCAGCGCGGCTGGCGTGCCCGAGTGCTTCCAGTTGAAGTCGGGTGCAGAGGCTTCGTTGCTACGTCCACAACCAAGCTCCTCAAAGGAATGGGATTGAGAGGTCAGGCCTTCCGGCGGGCTGTCAAATCGCTGTCGGATGCTGCTGAACAAAGTAGCAGATGGATATGGTTCAAGAGAAAGGACCCAAACTGGGCTGCTAAATGACATCTAGGGGTAAAGGCAGAGGGGGGCACACCTGGGACGCCAGATGTCGCCGTTGAGCCCTCCGGAGGTGTCGTGGGCCTATCAACAAAACACCAGTGAAGGAGGGTGCCCACCTGAAGCTTTTGCCCCTAACCCCCCACCCCCCACTCAACACTAACTGCTGATTAATCTGAGGGATTGTACTATCTAGTCCTATGAGCTCAACTAATAATTAGTTGATCATGAAAAAGTGTTATACATTTTCATTTATTAGATTAATTTTGACTTTTGAATCATATTGAGAAGAAATGGAAAGTCATTGGAAGTTTTGGGCTAATGTACAAAATTGTACTGTACTGTATGTGAATGTAGACTAAAGAGAACTGAATTAGCATAAAATCTGGTTATTTTAACCCAAATTATACTGCAAGCAGGGCTGCCTTAATGCACGGATTTACCTGGGCTGACGCCAAGGTGCCCTCGCCCAATCAGGGGCCCCCGATTTTGACAATGCAATGATTGGTGTTCATAACTGTCAATCACAAACAGCTCTACTTTATGTAGCGATTGTGTAGTCACTTGCTCTCTGTCTCTCTCGGCCACGTTGTTTTTTCCTACTGCTCCGAGTGGAGCGCGAACCCAGTTGGCCGGTGCTAGAGACGAGTGTGCTGACTACTGAGCTAAAAGCACAGGCAATCTCCGAGATTGACTGGCCCTGTTAAACTCGCGCATGCGCCCGTCGAGAAGGAGATGTATTAATGAATGAAATATTTTTTTAAATGGATAATAATTTTGCATTATTGCCGTTATGTTGAGTACAATCATGATTTTTTATTTTCAAACTGTGTTTTCTTAATGGGGGACGGGGGCAAAATTACCTCAGCCCCATGGACTCCCCTTGGGTTAAGGCAACCCTGCTTGCGAGATGTCTGTTTTAACTACATTTTAAGCCCTATACCAGGGGTCGGCAACCCAAAATGTTCAAAGAGCCATATTGGACCAAAAATACAAAAAACAAATCTGTCAGAGGCCGCAAAAAATTCAAATCATTGTATAAGTCTTATAATGAAAGCAACACGTGATGTAAGGGTTTATAAGACTGCAAGCTCTTATCTGTGAGGCGGGTGCGGTATTTGGATGTGATGTTGTTCATGTTTGAGAATATCTGCTTGCACAGGTATTTGTTTTGTTTGCAACAGCCACCTGCCTGGCACAACGCCTTTCTGAAATACAAATGTATGTCGCAAGCTGACGCAAATCTTAGTTGACAGAAATGTTGAAATTTTATATTTATTCTACACATTTTTACAACATTGGAGAACATTAGTAAAATTAAGGTTTCTCAGAGGGTGAGCTAACTCCTGGAAATGAATGTCTTAGAATGGCCAAAGGTATAGATGTGTGTGTTAAAGGAAAGAAGTTAAAGGAAACGGCAGGCTGTCTTCTTCTAATGGATTTATTATAATCTTTGCAAGCTGGGTAACATTTGTTGTGGTCTGGAACAACATGGCACACAAACAACTATCAAAAATGCAGCCAATATTACATACAGAGAATGTGTCATGAGACATGCAAATATTATTAAAATAATATTTTTAGGACTACTTTTTTTTTTTTAAATGCCTCGTGATCGAGTGACACCCTCCCCAATCGACCCATAGCTTGCGATCGATCAAACATTAAAAGAGTGGGCTTTCTAACAATTAGGAAGGTTTGTGTCATGTTTGTCCCCATACAGAAGCCGTATTAAAACAAAAAAAATATTTCCCCCCAATCTTTTTCCATTTTTATACATTTTTGAAAAAGCTCCAGAGAGCCACAAGGGCGGGGCTAAAGAGGCTCTTGAGCCGCAGGTTGCCGACCCCCGCACTATACCATAGACTAACTGGAAAACTTCCAGACCATCTCAGCTCATTCCAGAAAATCTTCCAAAATATTACTGTTGCTTTAAAATTTCTGATGTATTCTTTTACAGTTATCCAGCTGTGTGTGAGTTCCTACAGAGCAATAATCTATTATCAATAATCCGAGCGCATGAGGCACAAGATGCAGGGTAAGTTATCACACTATTCTTACTGAAATACCAAAATGTACAGCAGACATTTTTCTTAAAACTGCAATTTTAATGTAATGTACTAAACTATGTCCGCCAGTTACCGGATGTATCGCAAAAGTCAGACCACAGGATTCCCTTCCCTCATTACCATCTTCTCTGCACCAAACTACTTGGATGTTTACAACAACAAAGGTCAGAATATGGTTTGTTTCACTCCCTGACAGAATGTTTTTATACTTTTTAGGTTCCCATTTAATATATTGTCTGTGTTTGGAATAGACAGGCAAGAATCAACACTCATCATTGTTTATAGTTAGAGAGAAGGTCGCTTGAATCGCTTTTGCCAAAATATTAAAAAAACCACCATGAATAACAATACCTACTTCGGAAAATCAGGGAAAATAAGGCAATTTCTGTTCTTTCCACTAGATTTTCTATCAGCAAATTTAAGAAAGTAGTTCAGGCATGCACTTAAAACAAACCAGCCATAATGTGAGTCAAAAGCATTGTTACAAAGCATAAAACGTGCACACACTGACTTCCTGTTTGGTGCAAAGTAAGCTTCATAATAAAAGTATGACAGTATTGCTGGGTTGCATATAATTTCACGTCCGTTTTTCTTCTTTGTGGCTTGATTCACACGATGGTCAAGCAGCTTGAGCGTAGCATTAAAACAAGTGAGAGTGAGTGTAGAGTTTGAGCTGTAAATACTGTATTGTGATTATGTTTTTGGGTGTTCCAGTCATTCAAATAGAGAGATATGAAAGAGCTTTTGTAGAGTCCCTAAGGAAGTGCTTCTTAATGGTAATAAAGTCAGGGAAAAAACCCAAAGTGTGTCGAAGGTAAGGGCTCTTAAGAATATATATGGAATGCAATCGGACCATCCTTGTTTCTGCAACGATTCACTTTGTTTGTTTGAACATTTGATTTTTTTGAGAAACTTTCTGTTATGCAATCGAGTTCATTCTCTACTATATTAGTAGTGTTTGAGAGCAGAACTAAACGTAAACAAGAGATCGCATTAGTTTATGTTCTTTTGTGGTTGCAATGCCTAAATATAACTATGAAGACCTGCTTGTGCAAATAAACTAACGTCATGTTAAATCCTAGTAATAAATATTACAATTGTTGGTCCACTACACCGTATTTTTGTTTTTGATTTTCATAACAGAAACTAAAAGCTTAATTTTTGTTGCGCAGTAAAGCCAAGTGCTTTTTTTCCGACACGGATGACCACATTATATCCATCAAGAAATATCCTTAAAGGCCTACTGAAACCCACTACTACCGACCACGCAGTCTGATAGTTTATATATCAATGATGAAATCTTAACATTGCAACACATGCCAATACGGCCGGGTTAACTTATAAAGTGCAATTTTAAATTTCCCGCTAAACTTCCGGTTGAAAACGTCTATGTATGATGACGTATGCGCGTGACGTCAATCGTTGAAACGGAAGTATTCGGACACCATTGAATCCAATACAAAAAGCTCTGTTTTCATCTCAAAATTCCACAGTATTCTGGACATCTGTGTTGGTGAATCTTTTGCAATTTGTTTAATGAACAATGAAGACTGCAAAGAAGAAAGTTGTAGGTGGGGTCGGTGTATTAGCGGCTGGCTACAGCAACACAAGCAGGAGGACTTTGACTTGGATAGCAGACGCGCTATCCGACGCTAGCCGCCGACCGCACGGATGATCGGGTGAAGTCCTTCGTCGCTCCGTTGATCGCTGGAACGCAGGTGAGCACGGGTGTTGATGAGCAGATGAGGGCTGGCTGGTGTAGGTGGATAGCTAATGTTTTTAGCATAGCTCTGTGAGGTCCCGTTGCTAAGTTAGCTTCAATGGCATCGTTAGCAACAGCATTGTTAAGCTTCGCCAGGCTGGAAAGCATTAACCGTGTATTTACAGGTCCATGGTTTAATAGTATTGTTGATTTTCTGTCTATCCTTCCAGTCAGGGGCTTATTTCTTTTGTTTCTATATGCAGTTAAGCCCGATGCTATCACGTTAGCTCCGTAGCTAAAGTGTTCGCCGATGTATTGTCGTGGAGATAAAAGTCACTGTGAATGTCCATTTCGCGTTCTCGACTCTCATTTTCAAGAGGATATAGTATCCGAGGTGGTTTGAAATACAAATCCGTGATCCACAATAGAAAAAGGAGAGAGTGTGGAATCCAATGAGCCAGCTTGTACCTAAGTTACGGTCAGAGCGAAAAAAGATGCGTCCTGCACTGCACTCTAGTCCTTCACTCTCATGTTCCTCATCCACAAATCTTTCATCCTGGCTCAAATTAATTGGGTAATCGTCGCTTTCTCGGTCCGAATCGCTCTCGCTGCTGGTGTAAACAATGGGGAAATGTGAGGAGCCTTTCAACCTGTGACGTCACGCTACTTCCGGTACAGGCAAGGCTTTTTTTATCAGCGACCAAAAGTTGCGAACTTTATCGTCGATGTTCTCTACTAAATCCTTTCAGCAAAAATATGGCAATATCGCGAAATGATCAAGTATGACACATAGAATGGATCTGCTATCCCCGTTTAAATTTAAAAAATTCATTTCAGTAGGCCTTTAATAGTATTAATAAACTAGATCAGGGGTGGGCAATTAATTTTCACCGGGGGCCGCATAAGCAACCCGAGCACTGCTGGAGGGCCACACGACAATATTTCAATTAAATGTTGCTCAATATTATTTTTGATATACCGTAAGATAAATAATAATGATGATAATAATAATAATAATTTAATTTAACCTAACTTAACTTTATACAAAAGCAGATTGCTTTTGATGGCCACTTTATCCTGCATTATCCAACATTTTTCCCCATCAGATTTGGACAACCACCTGTTGTTAAAAATAGTTTTTAATCATATTTATTTTATATTGTTTTTTATATTGGTTTTATATGTAATTGTTTTTTCTTTTTATTCAGTCATTGGTGGAGCTAAGGATAATATTTGAATATTGTTTTTAATATTGTTGTGCAGCACTTTGGAAACATTTTGTTGTTTAAATGTGCTATATAAATAAAGTGGATTGGATTGTCACACCTGCCAGCTTGTCCCAACACCCATTTACCTCTGTGAACAAGTCATTACCTGTGGTTGTCTCTTTAATTGACTGCATCAGAGCTCTCATCCAAAGTTAGCGAAAAACAGTCCATGTCTCCGGGCATTATCAGCGCAACAAAGTCCAATAAGCACTCCTTAATAAACTCTCCGTCAGAAAACGCCTTACTTTTTCTGGCGCTTTTGTGAGAAATGACGAAACTTGTCCTGACGGCTGCATCTCTGGGGGTGTGAAATATGGCACAAAGTCCTTGTTGGGTTTGCAGTTTTACCATCAACGCATCAGCCTCCCTTGCGCGCGCTTCATCAGACACATTCCGGTATTTTCCCTCGTGTTTCTTCGTGTAGTGGCGATTAAAATGATATTTAAACACAGCAACCTGTGTACCACACATTAAGCACACGGCTTTACCATTAATTTATGTAAAGAAATACTTAGCAGTCCATGTCTTGTTGGAAACACGCCATTCCTCATCAACTTTTCTTTTTTTTAGCGTCTCATCACTTGTCTCTATGCACCTTCACTCACAGGTTCCCCCCGGACATACGGCATAAATAACACATTTCAAAATAAAAGCAGCACAGTTGTATTGCGCGCACGACATAGATGTTTTTTAAACTTTATTTTGTAATTTGTAATTGCGCCGTTCAATTCACTCACAATCGCACACGCGCATACGTCCACACGGAAGTAATACAAATAACACTTTTCAAAACAAAAGCAGCACCGTTGTATTGCACACTCGACATAGATACTTTTTGAAATGTATTTTGTAATTTATGATTGGCCTCACGCGGGCCGGACAGGGATGCGCAAAGGGCCGGATGCGGCCCGCGGGCCGTACAATGCCCAGGTCTGAACTAGATGAATAAATCTCTCGTAGACTCAACAACATATACTGAAACTTGATTTCGCTGGCAAACATTGCTAAACAACAGGGACATCTATAGCTAAATAGACAAAATATGAACTTCACATCATAAAAACTATTACAGACCTAAACTGTAGATGAGACTAATATTTGTAACAGGAACTCAACTGCAAACAAACGTATCCTTTTACTCATTAGCGTCACGATCACAGCAGCACGGCACTCATTACGTTAATCAAATACTGTACGTAGCGATGCACAAATTCCCATTTTTGCGAGTGTAAAGGTGACTTTGTGGGTGTTATTTCATGTCTAGAGGGTTCCCATAACGTTAAAAGCCGTAGTTAGAAGTTGTTTTGCTCTGGCTATGAAAATATTTGATTTATAATTAATAACTCCTACTTTGCGAAAAAACAGGCCAGGAACCAATTAACCGCGATAGACAAGACTGTACTGTATGTCTTTTGTGTATGTGCACGTGGGACGGGCATGCATATTTCCGCGAGACAACCGTGATTGGCACAGCCTTAAAGCCAGTCATTTATTGATTCGGGCCAAATAGTAACTTTTAAAAAGTTTTACTTTTAATTGTGACAAATATAGATTAGTAAAATACGATGTCTTAAACCACTATTGATAACATATGCTAGCCGTTAGAAGTGTTCTTATAATTTTTTGGTTTAAAAAAAGGTAATTTGTAGCCTGCTTTAAACGTCTGCTTTAAGGTGGATTCTAACCAGTACTGTTTTTTAATCAGTTTAATCGCACTATTGAATTGTGATTAATCATGACTAAAATACTTGCTTTCATGATGCAAATTACCTTTAAAAAGATACCCCAATATTTGGTCACAATTGCAATTTTATCGTCAGAATGTCATACACAAAATAAAAAAATAAATATCTTACCAAATATAGGTAATTTATTTGCTGAGAACTTGGTAACAATATTATCTAAAGTTCCATCTGGGTTTATTTTGAAAAATAAAAAACTTCCGCTGTTAAAGTAAAGGAGCATGTGCAGTCAAAATAAACTGGGTGATTAGTCTTCAATAATACATGATTAGTGCAATATTTTTTTTGTGATTAATCTCATGCCTTAAATTTGACAAGCCTAACTGTAACACACCAGGCAGACGCTGCATGCCATTGCATCTGTATTAAGCAACACTAACGCTCCTGAAGGCAGCATGGGGTGTTTTTTATGAGAAGAGGAGCACCTCATTAGCAAACATTTTTTTCCACATGTACACTTGTAAGTGGATGCCAGTAATTGTTACGAGGCAATGTTTTTCTGCGTTCACTATAGGAAGAAAAGATAATAATATAAAGTTGGCAATGTGTTTAAATCCAGCGACTCACTTGTAGAGAGGAGGCCATACAACAAACCCTGATAAATGATCTTTAAATAATGAATTTCTTGATGAATAACTTCCTTGCCTTACGAGCAAAGCATGATAACAATAACAAACACATTGGTGAAGAAACACCTAAACTGAGCATTACCTGCGTAGAGCCATTTTTGAATTGCATTGTGGGTGTGTTGTTATTATTATGGCTGCATGCAGCAACATTACCGCGTTGAGCTGCATAGGAATACATCAGGAAGCCCCCATGTGTGTTGGTGCACTCAGATCTTGAGTCTTTCTTGCCATTGGCTGTGGGAGATGGGGGTGCGTGGGAGGGACTGTCGGCAGGCGGACTATCTCTGTGTGGCTTTATGCCTCTCTTTTTGATGTATTGGTGTCAGCAGTGCCTGGCCTCAGCTCTGCCACCTACTGGTTGGCATGTGCACAAGTAAAGAGGAGAGGTTTGCAGTACTCATAAGTAGAGTATAATTGTTCAAACACAGACAAATTTGCTAAAATATTTCCTTCTGCTTCCCCACCAGCTGCCGTACTCAAATATGAGAACAACGTCATGAACATCCGACAGTTCAACTGCTCGCCTCATCCCTACTGGCTGCCCAACTTCATGGACGTCTTCACCTGGTCACTGCCCTTTGTTGGAGAGAAAGGTTTCAGGCCTTACGTAAAAACTGCTACCCCCATAGATCGTTGCACCATTACCAAACCATTTCTTTCAGTCACAGAGATGCTGGTGAATGTGTTGAGTATATGCTCCGACGACGAGCTAATGAACGATGAAGATGAGATATTCGACGGTGAGATCTTTCTGCTATCAAATTTAGCATTGTTGAAACATTCAGTTGGAGTGTTTGAAATGGCGTGCTTTGCAAACGCACTGTGACGCACACGCTGCGATGATCTTTTAGAGTCCAGATGCAAACTACATGCACGTATATTTCTTTACAGCCAATGCAGCAGCAGCACGCAAGGAGGTGATCCGAAACAAGATCCGCGCTATCGGGAAAATGGCCAAAATGTTCTCAGTTCTCAGGTAATCTTATCTTCAGCACTAAGTCTACGCATTCATTACACAGATAAAAATGGATATGATTTTTTTTTTACTATACTATGAGCCATGTTTGTGTCCGCAAAAAAGTCTGCTGACTGCACACATTGTACACTCAGCATCCACTCAAAGCACAATATGTTAAAGTGAGACACAACACAATACAAGTGCTGTATTAAAAAAATTTAAAAAGAGAATTATGATCAGCTTCAAATAAGGTATTGATTCAACAAAATGTGTTTGTAATTTTCAGCGGTGTTGCATCATACAGAAGGCGTATTTGCCTGATGTAAAGGATGCTAAGTGGTACATAGCAGGCGTCTTTAACAATTTCCAGAGCAAGGACCCCTAAAATGATGAAGGAATAGAGCGGGTATTCCCTTCTTATCTTTAGACCTGTGTTTTAACAAACTGGTCCAAAAGGTACCTTGTAAGTTATTGTGCAATACAGTCGTACCTCTTTATCGCTGTTGATTGGTTCCAGACATGAATTTCTACAAAGTAGGGATAGATTATAGTTAAAATGTTTTCCTAGCTAGAACATAGAAAAAATGTTAACGACCTTTTAAATATGATTTTTTAACATTATGAGAGCCCTCTAGACATGAAATAACACCTTTTAGTCACTTTTACACACCTTTACTCCAATATATTAATGCTGCCTGAGGCTTAGCCAATCAATGGTCACAATACTGAACAGCACGCTCTGATTGGTTTGGTCTCATCTAGTGTCCAATACTACTTGAGTATTGATATTTTTTAGTTTGTTTAGCCATTTCAATGCTTGAAAGTACTTCATTTAGGAGCAAATAATTGTAGAATATGCTTTAAAAAATTTAAAAGTATCCCAAAACAGTCAGCGATGTGGTAAAGCCGCAATATCTGAAGCGCAATGTGGCGAGGGATGACTGCACAGAGATATTCAAAGAATACAAGATAATGCTGCTATTGGCTAACTGACAACTAGAGCAGTAGTCGAAAGCTATCTTGAACGCTTACATGAATATAATAAATATATATGTATATTAATGTATTCATGTTTTTATTTGAAACCTGAAGGGTACAGCGAGGAAAGTGGCCATGTCGCTGCTATTTATAAACTACACTACAGTGTGTTGGATTCATATTTTGTGTTTTTAAAGACATTTACATTTGTGGAACAATTGCAGGGGCAATATAATAAAAAAAAGTCTTATCAACCAAAAATTTGACAACACCCCTGCACTACCTCTGCTGTTGAAGACCTAGCTGGTATTTAATATGTATACCATCTTGAGACCCAGCATCCTCTGCAATGGACATTTGTCTGTGGTCTTTTGTCAGAGTCACACATACGTCCACTGCAGAGGACGCTGGTTCCCGGGAGGATAAGTGTGCATGATGGGTGTTAAGAGTCAAAAGAAGGGCGTCAATATTTTTCACTTATTTCGACAAGCTTCAGAGTCTGTGATCTGTGATTCCTGCAGAGAGGAGAGTGAAAATGTGTTGACGCTCAAGGGCCTAACGCCCACTGGCATGCTGCCGAGCGGGGTTCTCTCTGGGGGCAAACAGACGCTGCAGAGTGGTGAGTACAAGGCTGAAGATAAGACTCTCTTCCGTCCTTTTTCCCCTCCATCTTTTCTTCCTGGACGGTTATTGCTGTCTGAAAAAAGTATGAAATAGTTCCTGAAATGTCTTAGTAACTTCAGTAAATTATTGTTGATTAAAAGGGGAATCTCAGGGCATTCATTTAATCTCAACTGGACTGTTTGGTTTGTCTTAGAAGATGTTTTGCCTCTCATCTAAGTAGGCTCCATCCGTTCATGCTCACAGACTTAGTGTCAGGTTCAAACACTGATGACATACTGTATATTAAACAAGACATAAGCAAAGAATCAAACAGAGGCAGAATTAAATTTCGCTCAATTGAGGAGAAACGTGTCAACCTGTAACCTCTTACAGTGTCACCCACGCTCTGGCGAAAGATTGTACGCCACCTCTTTTTATTTGGACTTTCCTTGTTTACATAACAACATCTGTTTCTAAAGGAATGGGGAGTATGTAAACAGTCATTGTTTTCGGTCACATTAACACAAAAGAAAAAGATGCCTCGGGCTTGGGCTAGTCCTGGCTTCAGCCTGGGCAGGTCTTCGATGACAAAAGATAACCCCCATCCCGTCTCCTCCCATCGTACACAATGGAATTTTCCAAGCCTTTGCTTGGTGTAACAAAGACAGCCTCTTGTCTGTTCATTGGGAACTCAGAACGGAAAGTTTTTTGATAATTTACATAAACATTTTCTGACACTTAGATTGGTCAGATCTAGTCCAGCGGTTGGTGCCAAAACCCCAAATATTTATACTCCAAAACCAGGAGGGTGTGCATGTGCAGGGATGATTTTGCCCCAAACGCAGTGAGAAAAACAACTGTTGAGATGCAAATAAGCAATCCCACTGTCAAAGCCAACGATATTCGCTGAAGTGTAATTTCCCCTAGTTTGCTTTGAGGTATTGTTTGGCAGACCACTAACCGCCCAAAATAGTCGGAAATATCCACGTTAGCATTCCATTAAGTTGTAAACAAATGGTACAAAGAAGCATCTGTGGCCAAAATGTTTCTTCGAAGACAAACCAAACAGTCCAGTTGCGATCGATTGAATGCCCTGAGATGACAATGACCTGGATGAATGAGAATATCCATAGACATCTTTAAAGGGGAACTGCATTTTATTTTTTTATTTTGCCTATCATTCACAAACTGTATGTAAGACAAGAACACGTTTTTCATTTTTTCTGCACTCTTAATTCGTAAATAAACGCTAAAAAAAGCCAACTAACAATGGAGCCATTGAAGTTGCTCAATTCTGCCTGTAAAACGCTTTAAAAAAAAACATCCAAAAACCTCTATCAATGTTTTATATACAAGCTGTAAGTATATCCTGTATGAAGTGTAGTAACAGGCACATATATATTGACATGTAATATTTACGTATTTTGCTCATTTTAAGCATATAGCGACATATTAATTTCACAACGTTCACTTTTCCTTTTAACAATAACAACACTACTAATAATGGCAGACTTCATGAGCGACAAAAACGATTACTTTGGGACAAAAGAGGATCCAGGACCCTATATTTTTAAGCTTGTTATACGGAGGATGAGCTACACATTTTAGAAGCTGTGTGCTGAAGATATCCAGCTTTTGTGAAATACTAAGCCAGTGGTTCTCAACCTTTTTTCACAAAGTGCCACCTCAGAAAACACTTGTCTCTCCAAGTACCACCATAATGACCAACATTAAAATACAGTAGCATAGTAGGCCTAAGTATTCATTAAAAACAAGACAGATGTTTTGTTTACCAAGTATATCTAATATTTTTGACCACTGTAACATTACACACAGTTTGAACAGTAACACTGTGTTTGAATATAGGCAAATAAAATATTGTGCTTTAATCAAGTGATTATTTTGTGTACTAATAGATGGAGTTCACGTACCACTAGTGGTACGCTTACCACAGTTTAAAAATCACTGCACTAAGCATCATGCAGCAGTATTGCTTATAATGCTAAACAAGAAATACAAACTATGAACATAATAAAACAATCACTTACTGTACAATGTCTGCTCTCACCCGGATGTCGACTGATGGGATGTCCCTATCTTCCTGTTTAGAAGAAGAATAAATCATAATCATCCCGCAGATTTAAAAAAATAAATACAATACCCCAAACAAGCATTTTTCGGCCTTTCTCGCCATCTCCGGGTTTAAGTTGAATGTCAAAGTTGACCAACTTCTCGGTTTATGGCAACAACCGTCTCTTATACAAGTGAGAGGCATGATTTGTGATCGCTTTCACCAACTCAGAAGCGGTGCAACAGCAACAGCTCAGTATGTCAATATATTGTAGCAGCATAAGTTAGTTAGCGCTCTGTGATCACAGCGCTGCTAGAATTAGTTCCTTAACGTTAGCACTTGTAATAGTAAGAGATGTAAATGAAGTATTGTTGGCAGTTTTGGATGTTATTTTAGAGGGCTTTATGGGCGGAATAGAGTAGTCCCATTAGCTGCATTGTTAGCAACCTCGTACTCGCCGTATTTTACAATACTTTGCTTATTTTTCTTATTGCTTTTTTACACAACCAATGCTCAGTAATCAAGTTGACATCTGTTCTCACTTTTTAATCTGGGTCTGATCCATACACTCAAAAGAAGATGTGTTTGGATTTTACTTGAGTGAACAATTAAAGCATTACTTTCCTTTGATCTGGAATTGTTGATATCAATGTGGTGAGTGAGATGTGTAAATAAAAGGAGCTTCAAGCTGTAAGTTTAGAAAATGTTTGTAAAGGTTTGGAGAGATGCCAACAACAAACTGATTGAACTGAAAAATCCAATGTTTTTTATTTGATATATCACAGCATATCATAGTCAACCATAGAACCATTTTTATTTATGATCTAACCTTTGACCTGTTTGACTTTTAGGATGTCACTTATTTGGGGCATTTTGGTCCATATCCGTATGCCTCGATCACGCTCGTTGTTTTCCCTACATGAATTATTTAACCTCTGACCTCTTTTCAACTCTTCAAATCAATGCATGGCGTCCCACCAAGTTTGGCTCCCATTGCTACAATGAACTCCATCCTAATCCTAACATTTGAGCTGCCTTTTCGAGCGGGGTGGCTGCTGCCTTTCTGACATTTGCATGGCTTTATCCGGAGTAACCTGCTTCCCTCCTCCTCCTCCACCCCCAGCCACCATTGAGGCCATTGAAGCCATCGAGACGCATGATGAGGACGTAGAAGGTAAACCTGTGTGAGCCCCTTGTATCCCCCACCCCTATCCCTTTTGCCCATATCGTCCTAGCATATGGGTTTCCTTCTTTCATCTTCCTGGTCTTCCAACTCTCACTGACGCAACTCATGCACATATGCATCATCTCACACACATTATTATTATTATTATTATTATTATTATTATTATTATTATTATTATTATTATTATCATCATTCAACATTGCTTTCTAATGGGTGTATGTATGGCCAACAAGGGCATTTGAAATGGGGGCAACATTTAGAAAAGGAAACACACATCTTAAGCAATACAGTAGAGAAACATGCAAGACAGTTTTCATGGCAACTTGATGCTGCATTGTCCAATATTGACAACATTTTTGGAGATGATGGGGTAGAATATGTTTTCACGTAATGAATTAAAACTCTATGAAAGTGTTTCATTTGGTTAGCAAAATGTTCATTAATAATAATTATATTAATAATAATTCATGATAAATCCCATTTACTACATATAGTACTTTTTAGATACTCAGTATATTTGATACATTAATATTGATGTATTCGTAGTTCTCAATAATATATCATCATGTTAATCTATTCAATCAATCAATCAATGTTTATTTATATAGCCCTAAATCACTAGTGTCTCAAAGGGCTGTACAAGCCACAACGACATCCTCGGTGTCGAGTGGGTCTGATATAATATTGTGAAAGTCCAACACATCAGCGAAAGTCCAGTCCATGGTGGGGCCAGCGGGAACCATCCCGAGTGGAGACGGGTCAGCAGCGTAGAGATGTCCCCATCAGATGGACAGGCTAGCGGTCCACCCCGGAGCAGAGTAGAAAAGAAAAGAAAAGAAACGGCAGATCAACTGGTCTAAAAAGGGAGTCTATTTAAAGGCTAGAGTATACAAATGAGTTTTAAGATGAGACTTAAATGCTTCTACTGAGGTAGCATCTCTAACTTTTACCGGGAGGGCATTCCATAGTATTGGAGCCCGAATAGAAAACGCTCTATAGCCCGCAGACTTTTTTTGGGCTCTGGGAATCACTAATAAGCCGGAGTTCTTTGAACGCAGATTTCTTGCCGGGACATATGGTACAATACAATCGTCAAGATAGGCAGGAGCTTGACCGTGTAGTATTTTATACGTAAGTAGTAAAACCTTAAAGTCGCATCTTAGGTGCACAGGAAGCCAGTGCAAGTGAGCCAGTATAGGCGTAATATGATCAAACTTTCTTGTTTTTGTCAAAAGTCTAGCAGCCGCATTTTGTACCATCTGTAATCTTTTAATGCTAGACATAGGGAGGCCCGAAAATAATACGTTACAGTAATCGAGACGAGATGTAACGAACGCATGGATAATGATCTCAGCATCGCTTGTGGACAAAATGGAACGAATTTTAGCGATATTACGGAGATGAAAGAAGGCCGTTTTAGTAACACTCTTAATGTGTGACTCAAACGAGAGAGTTGGGTCGAAGATAATACCCAGATTCTTTACCGAGTCGCCTTGTTTAATTGTTTGGTTGTCAAATGTTAAGGTGGTATTATTAAATAGATGTTGGTGTTGAGCAGGACCGATAATCAGCATTTCCGTTTTCTTAGCGTTGAGTTGCAAAAAGTTAGCGGACATCCATTGTTTAATTTCATTAAGACACGCCTCCAGCTGACTACAATCCGGCGTGTTGGTCAGCTTTAGGGGCATGTAAAGTTGGGTGTCATCAGCATAACAGTGAAAGCTAACACCGTATTTGCGTATAATGTCACCTAGCGGCAGCATGTAAATACTAAAGAGTGCAGGGCCAAGAACTGAACCCTGGGGAACTCCGCACGTTACCTTAACATAGTCCGAGGTCACATTGTTATGGGAGACACACTGCATCCTGTCAGTAAGATAAGAGTTAAACCAAGACAAGGCTAAGTCTGACATCCCAATACGCGTTTTGATACGCTCTAATAAAATATTATGATCAACAGTATCGAAAGCGGCGCTAAGATCAAGAAGCAGCAACATAGATGAAGCATCAGAATCCATCGTCAGCAATAGATCATTAGTCATTTTTGCGAGGGCTGTCTCCGTAGAGTGATTTGCCCTGAAACCGGATTGAAAAGGTTCACAGAGATTGTTAGTCTATTACCTTTTTTTTTTTTTTAACAGAGAAAGCCTGTGTGGTCTTTTAATTGTTGTGTTTTATTTTTGCAAAGAGAATCAAATATAGCAAGAGTATTACAGTTTGAAATGACAAAGAGTTATTGTTCTAATCGGGGGTGTCCAAACCTTTAAAAAAAACAACAACAACAAAAAACACAATGGATGCGGCGAGCAGTTTTCTATTTTTTAATTGTATTAAATGTAGTAAAAAGGCTTTAAAAACTGTATGTATATACTAATAGTGTCAAAACAATACATTTTTTGAATGACTCACGATTCTTATTTGTAACAATTATATATATATATATATATATATATATATATATATATATATATATATATATATATATATATATATATATATATATATATATATATATATATATATATATATATATATATTTACTGTATATATATATTTTTTTTTAATCTTTCCTGTCCAGCCACTTTATTAGATATTTGGGTAGAATTTGACTAAAAAAACAGTTTTCTTTAAAGTAATATGTAGTTAATCATAGAACTGGCACCCAATGTTAAGTACTGATTTCGAATCGAGAATTGCTCTGAATTGAGAATCCATTCTTAATCGAATCGTTACCCCCAATAATCGAATCAAATTGAATCGTGTGGTGCCCAAAGGTTCACAGTCCTAGTATATACAGGGTGTCCCAAAAATTTTTTACATCATTTTAAAAGCAATTATCGTAAAAACTACTAAGTCTAGCACAATGAAATTGAAGAGTTTTAGTGTTGAACATCATAAGTTTATTCTGAAATCAATTTGAAAAGTGTTCAATATGTCCACCGCCTGTGACACCGCACACGTCAAGTCGGTAGTTAAGGTCTTGCCATACACGCTAAAATTATCAGTGCGGAAATTATTCTCTACTTGAGTTCATTATTGCTAGACCAAATCTTGATCTATTTCTATACATTCTGAAAAATGTTGAGGTTATTTTAACAATGACTAACAAAAGTATTGTCCTGTGAAATAATGTCAATTTTTTGGGACACCCCGGTATATTTAAAGACAAAGCTTGCAAACTAAGACAAAGTGTGTTTTATGTCTTTGCTTTTAATGCTCTCCTATATTTCTACTTGTGTGTGGTGTACAGCCCTTTGTTTCTCAACTGTGGTTGTTTTTAAAGGGCTACTAATAAAGTTGTCACGGTATGGTATGGTGTTATTAGGGCTGTCAAATTTAAGAAGTCAACGCATGTGATTATCGCAAAAAAATGCATAAATGTCGAGTAATGACACAAATGTATTTAGAGCGCACATGCACCTTTATCTTGATGGATACCTGAATGTTGACGTGGAATATTATGTGCAAAGATGAGCGAGGAGGCTACGACTGGTGACAAATTTCACTTCAAAATACACCCCGTCGGGACTTTAGAAAAAATAAGGTATTTTGCATTTATTGCAGCTATGAATTCTCTCTAAAGTTTCAAGCAAAAACACGCTTTGGAGGAAGCTGCTAGCAGGATCAAGCAACAACGCTGGTGTAGTATACCTGCAACAATGTTGTCAACAAAAGTACCACAGATAAGTTACAGCTTTGTAGTGACTGATTGATCATGATTGATCTAGAATCAAAAGTGTGATTTACCTGATTTAAAAAAAAAAGAAGCAAAATGGTGTTTGATTATTGTTATTTAGTGTCGGGCTTTTTATCTTGACATTGTGTATTTTTGTTTAGTTTTTCCCATTTTTGCTGTTTTTGTTGTTGTTGTTTAATTTTATTTCTACAATGTTCCGTGGGTCGCAAATGGACGCCAGGCCTCACTTTGGACGCCCCTGTATTCCGTAGTTCACGTTCAGTCGGTACACCTTCTATCTAAAATGTAATTGGCAAAAAATGCTGCCTTTACAAGGACAACTATAAATACATGGTGGTAGACGACAACAGTGTACCCCACTGGGCGGCATCCAACTGTTTGATACATGATACAATTATGTAGGTGTACTTAATGTTGTGGACAATGTCTAAAAATGTGTCGCGCCCAACACTAAACAATATTTAGCCATAATTATCCAACTGTGAGTCTGATCTCCTGCTTTGGCTTCTCTCCACCTCCTCAGCCATCCGTGGCTTTTCCCCGCAGCATAAGATCACCAGTTTCGCGGAAGCCAAGGGTCTGGACCGCATCAACGAGCGCATGCCCCCTCGCAAGGACGGCGTCAACCACGTGGGTCACTCGATGGGAAAGATGAATATGTCCGAGGCGAACGGCACGGATGACAACAGCAACATCCAGTGAGCCTCGGTTGGTGGTAGTTGTGGTGGAGGTAGGAGGGGCAGCAGCAACTTTTGCGGGTGTTGCCCGTGCAGTGAGACATTGCCAAATCGGAAATTCAGGCCTCAGAACATAGAAACACAAACGGGCCCACAGCAGATAGACAAAGGGTGAAATCTGCAGCTAATGTAATAGGAGCCGAACGGTCATTTGTTTGGTGACAGCATGTCGTTGCACAGGTGGAGCAAGCTGGGGGCTGCGGTGTGCGTCAAAGTGGTGTCTGTTACCTCCCTCTGCTCTATTACAGACTCTGTTCGACCTTGACGGAAGACATAATTGCAGTATCCATGCCATGCTGATTATTTTACTCTTTTTATAAAGTGCTTATAACGAGCTACTCACAAACTCACAGCTCGAGGATATCAGTCTTGTTTTCAGAGTATTAAAACAATCTCACAACACCTTAGGATGGGGGGGGGGAGCAAAATAAATGTGTTAGCAGTGTGGCAGCTTAGAGCGTTATCTGGCAAGGAACCATATTTGGTTACTTCACACTGAATTCGTCACTATGAGGCAGTGGAACCAGCATATCAACAATGATAACTGATAATTATTAATCATGAAGACTTTATCAATACTGTATGCAGTGTGGGTTTAGTGCTTTTTCCAGCAAGGAACCCAATTTGGTTACTTCCGAATAGAATTTTTCCAGCAAGGAACCCAATTTGGTTACTTCCGAATAGATCCCCTCTCAATGAGACTTGTACTATGTAAATGCTCCCAACAATAAACTCAAACTCAAACTTAGTTGTAGCATTTTACCCGGCAACCAAATTTGGTTATTTCATACCACAGTCTATTGAGCGATGGAATTACAGTCAAACCTGGATTTTCGTTTGTAATCTTTTCCAAAAGTCAGACCAAAAACTAAGCAGTTTTTCCCACAGGAAATAATGTAAATCCATCCATCCATCCATTTTCTACCGCTTGTCCCTTACAGCCCATCTCAGCTGCATTTGGGCTGAAGGCGGGATACACCCTGGACAAGTCGCCACCTCATCGCAAATCATGTAAATCCAATTAATTCATTTCAGACACCCCAAAAATGTTTTAAGAATAATTATGGTAAATGCAGAAAACCATGTGAAATTTTAAAAAAAATGGATAAATTAACATTTTACATCACTTTTGATGACTCCTGTTTTCGTGAAGCTGGCACCTCTGTACATAATAGTGTTTGTCACCTTTTTTAATCAAAGACCTAGGACTCGCAACTTTCTTTGGCCGCGTCGCAGTCAATAAATAAAGCTGAGATTCTGATTGAGACATCAAGCCGTGAGATTACTTATTTGGGCAATTGATTTCGCAGAATGATAGACTCGCTAAATACCTCGCGCTAAACAGCGTGTGCAATCTCTAAAACAGCGTGTACTATTAGTGGGCGTGTTGCGTGGGATTTAATAAAACTGCGTTTGCAATTGAAAAGTGGTGCAGACCGCCTTATTTAAATAAGCATTTTGCGTGTACCATACTAGGCATCACCACAGAGACACTGTCATTTACTGCACTTTTAGAAGCAGTCCTGCAATGCATCGACAACGACACCACTTTATTTATTTATTTTTTACAGCTGAAGGTGTACTCATTCAAGAGAGGCTGCACATACTCCTCCTGTAGAAATGAAAAAAAGATACCTCCCTAAAGAATTTTTTTTTATATAAAAAATATTTTAATGATATTCTCTGTGAAAAAAACAGACGTCATTAAATAAATATTATCAAATGAGACCAAAATGTAATCAATTGAATTTGTTTTAAGCCCTTTAAGTCCTCTAGCAGCTATAAAATTATAAAATGATGTTGCTGAATAGACAATATGTCTAATATTTTTTATTTCTGACTGTCCAAAATGTTGACACTCACATGAGGACAGAGGATTATTGTCGGTCCTTTTTCTGTCTTTGCAGCGTGAGCGCCGATCCTTTCGCCATGTGTGGAACCGTCAGTTTGCACGTCCTTCTGACCCGTGCTAAATAAAATGCAAACTAGTGCTCGCAAAACAGTGGTGAGTGTTGATAAATCACATTGCGTGTGCTAAATAATTATATTTGCATCCTCTCCACCCACTTTTAATGATCAGCAAATATTTTGCATATTATTTAAGACAGAGATGCAAAATGGATTGCACGCCTTATTCTGCTAACAGACGCAATCCACTTCGCACACTTTTAGTAGATCAGCTTTGCGTGTGCTTTCAAACTTTTAGTAAATCAGGCCTGAGATTACTTAAAGAAGTGAACCAGAAAAGTGCATCTAAATGTTGCTACGTTTCTTTAGACTCTTGGCCAGTTTGTGGGTTTCATCAGTCAGTGTGACTCCAATCCAGTCAAGTGGCACGCCTCCCAAACAATCTGCATCCAACTGTAAATCGGCTCTAATCGTTCACTTCAAAGAGACGTTCAAAAAACCGGATTTGTTTACGAACGGCACATCTCTATTCATAACCCAAATTAGGCACCGATAGCCTTTTTTTGATGCGGTTACCACTGGTTACATTGGCATGCGGTGCCATTTTGCAAACGGGTTTCGAAGCCCATCCCTTGGTCCGCGCAATGTTTGCCCCAAAAACTGGGGCTAAAGTATTGGCCAAACACCGAATCGTACAAAAAGCGGGGTGTACGAAAACCGAGGTTTGACTGTATGTGAATTTGAAAACAAATAACAAATCATAATATGATGAATATTGTTTTGCAGTGTGGGTTTAGTCCTTAATCTGGCAAGGAACCAAATGTGCTTACTTCAAAATGGACATTCCCCCATCCTCCCACCCCCAAAAGCATATACATAATGTCTGAACTAATGCATCTGGCAATTTTGTCACCTCAAAAATCTCAGAAATCTTATTATTTACCTTATATTTTCACTAAAAGTCCCTGCAGTGTGAGATTAAACCTCCACACGACTCGCCGCCAGTCATCTCCTAGCTACTTGGAGGAGTTGAGGGTAGAAAGGGGGGGCGCTTGGACACTTAATCTCCTCAACATCCATCTTAATAAGAGAATGTTTGAAAAAGCTTCCATTTTAATATCAAAGCGACATTATTATTTGTGCTCACGTTGGCAAAGCATGACCTTCACCTCGCACATCTTCACTTTCTGGGGGGGTAAAAAACAATCCTCCTCCGCTGAAGAAGCTTCAGCGATCACGCCCGTGTTGCTATAGGACCGGATCACAGAGGTGAGGAAAAGAAGAGATTTTGGAATTTTTGTAATAATAATAATATATCCTGCTTGTTCAGCACTGCCTGGTTTCTTACCTGCTTGTCTCTGAAGGGAAAGAAGAGATGTGTGTCGTCACTCAGGTGTGCATTAGCGCCCCCTTTTTTGTGTGTGTTTTTTTGCACATTTCACAGAGATTTTATGTGTAATATCTACACAAAGAACATGAGAACTAAATAAATTCAAAAATAGACTTCGGCATAGATATAGTGTCATTTGGAATAGGCAGCAACCCTGACATGTAATTTTAATTATTTAAAAATCATCAAAAAAAAACAACAATTTTTTAAAGACGAATCTCACCATGCAACGTCAAGGTGAGCGTTCACACTGTGATCCAAATAAAACAGCAACTGTAAAGATTTTCTTACAACTTGAACTGGAACAAAAAGAACCACTCTGCTTGTTTTTTTTTTAAAGTAGATTTTGGAACTTGGAGACCCTAACTTGAAAGGAAACCCTCAATGATCAGACCGAATTGATAAAAGACACTATCAGATTTGTAAATGTGATATTTACATCCATTTTTTTAAGTACTGTCTTTGTTATTTATTTAAAGAAATATCACGACTCATTAAAGGGGCTATTTACAACCTTTCCACAGATGCCTAGAGGGCCCTAACTTTTCAAAGTACAGTAGTACCTCAACTTAGACGCTTAATTGGTTATGTGACAGAGCTCTTAACTCAAAACACTTGTATCTCAAATCAGTGTCTTGATTGAAATGAATTTAAATAATTTTAATTGGTGCTGGGCCATCCCTAAAACAGCACAATTTAAAATGTAACCTAAAAAAAAGGTTGTACAAATATTGTACAAAAACAATACAATAGAATGTACTACAAACAAATAGAGTAGTTTTATGAAGCAAAGTATTGATAATGTACAGTATTTACCTTGGAGAGTGGACGTTTACGGTATCTCCTTCCAGCTCTGTCAAACACACCATCAGCAGCTTTTCCCTATTTTTATGGATACATTTCCGCCATTTAGATATTGTTTTAACATTCTTGGTTGGCCTTAGACTCATTCTGCTTCAGTATGGTGCAAACTAGCAGTTCTGCGCGGGATTAAAATTACACAATGAAAAGCATTTCAGAATGCAAGTGCAATATACATACACAAAGTGCTAGTTATAAATAAGTGTGCAATGTGGTCAAGTTACAGTATTTTAGCAGCATCATTTAAAGTGCAGAAGTATATAAAGCGCAACAACGTAATCGTAACAACATGACTGCAAATTGTTAGTTGCTTCTATGGCACTGGTTTTGTGTGTGTATGAACATGTGTGGGCTAGAATTCTGCGAGTGTCAGCCTCAATGCCAGAATATAATTCGTCTGGCCGACGAGCAATTTGTATTTACAAAAATTAGTACACTAATTGCGAAAAATATATGGTCATGGTGTAAATTAATTTTGAACGTGCAAACAGTTTCACATATATACAGTTTCTCATTTCAGCATGTCCGAAAAGGGGTAGGAAGAAGCAGAGCTTATTTGTTCCTATTGACAATTTTAAAACGTAAATATGTTCTGTTAGACCACTAAAGGTAACATAGGATAGTCGGTTGTGTTGCTCTTATAATTTTTGGTTTGAAAATTGTTACTTTCAGCAAACTGCCAAATGACAAAATCAGTGAGAAACGCAGCTTCATAGAGATTTTTGGTTCCCAGGGTGGTGATATTTCTGAAAAAACACATTGAAAAAACTAAAGTAAATGTAATGATTTTAATATCACATTTGCTGGTTTTCCATTGTACCGTCTGAACACTGAGGGTTCCCTTCAAGAAAAGGAAAAGTTCTGGATTTTTATATTTCTTTCCACTCCATCTTTCTAGAGAAGAATAAAGGTACAGTATGTGACTTCAAAGACGGACAAAACAGTGATTTTTAAACACAGCATCTATGGTATGGAACGCATCAATGCATGCAGTTAAGCTCCTAATTGTAATGTGAGATTATAATTGTGATACTGTAGTTGTGTTTTTCGAATAGTAAACTTGAATTATTTTACGATTACATTCAATTTGTTGTTTCATTTGTCTTGTTTTTATAACATTTTATAAATAGGCTTCCTTTTTGAGTTACTGTCCATTTTTCATTTGTGTTATTTATTGCCACTGCTTTTAATTTTCTACTGATTCGTTGTATGCAGGGATGCCCTTCAAAGTGTTTATTGTTCTGTTGTACTATTGTACAGGAACTGTTTAATAGTGTGAATGAATATAATCTCAGTGAAAAGCTACTTTCAGGCTGCCAAAGCATGATAGCATGGTTTTCAGATGTAAATGAATTGGACACCAAAAGAATCATGTGTCACACTTGCGTTTCAACAAAGAAACATTGTACTGGTTCTATTTACTGCTGATATTACTATTATTGTTACAAGTTAAGCTTTATGGTTATTTTCCTTTCCTCTTGTTCTGGTTCTTGTATGGACTACATGCATATTTCGACAAACAAATATAATGGATTTGATCTTGCAACATATTTTATTTTAATATCTCTGCAAATATGTTTTATTTTGCTGTTTCTTGTTTTGTTTTGTTTTTTGCATTCAAATTCCTAAATGATACACACATTGTAAGCATGCCCTATGGGACAAATCTCATTTTTTACTCTTGAATAAAATATGCATGAACAAAATCTACAGTCAGTTTATTTTCTTTTTTTAAAAATTGATTTCACCCATATGCTACCTTCTACCACAGCAGACAATTTGATTTTCGCTCCCATAGAGAAAAGTCTGCCTTTTCAAGGACAATAATGCTCAGTCATACAAATATTTTTATTTCTTGAAAGTATTCTTAGAATGTATTTTCGTCACTTTATTCCAATTTGTGTCAGCACTACATTTTTTGAATGAACACTGAAAATATTGGACAAAATGTACACGTCTTCCCCATTAGAACAGTGGTCCCCAACCACCGGGCCGCTGCCCGGTACTGGTCCGTGGATCGATTGGTAACGAGCCGCACAAGAAAAAATAATAATAATAAAAAATACAAAAAATTATTTTTATTTTATTTTATTAAATCAACATAAAAAACACAAGATACACTTACAATTAGTGCACCAACCCAAAAAACCTCCCTCCCCCATTTACACTCATTCACACTCATTCGCACAAAAGGGTTGTTATTTTCTGTTATTAATATTTCTGGTTCCTACATTATATATCAATATAGATCAATACAGTCTGCAGGGATACAGTCCGTAAGCACACGTGATTGTCTCTTCCCCCCCCCAAAAAAAAGGTTGGTGACCACTGCATTAGAAAATGGTTAATATTAGCACAGGAAGTGACCACGTGTTCACTATAAATAATAGCTGAGACGTCAAAAGGGGTATAGGGGGTGATTAGCGATGCTTTTAAAAAATTATTTTGTTTTTATCTATTTTTCAGAAAGTTATCCAATACATATGTTTTTTATTGTTTTGTTTTTAGAAGAAAAAAAAACTAAAAAAACTTGTGTAATGTTCCGTTTTATGTCAGCACAAGAAGTGACGTCATAAAGATATTTGCTGGGACGCCAACACGGGATGGGGAATGATTATCAATGCTTATTTCCTGACCTACGGGCACAAAAGACTGTTTTGTTTTTATTTTCAGAAAGTCATTCAACATATTTTCTGTTTTTTATTGTGATGTTTTTCTTTTCTTTTTTTTAAACAAGTTCAACGCTCGTCCAGCGTTTATTTTTATGCGAGCACAGGAAGTGACGTCACCGAGAGCGTACCCCCTGTCAGTTTAAGCTAGCTGGCAGGTGAACAGTTCGGCGTTTTAAGTATGATTAAAAGTGCGGATATTGATTTGATTCCTAGCTTTACTCAAACAAAGAAACATGTAATTTGACTTGTCGACAACCGCTGCTACGTCAAGTCAGTTGCTAGCTTGAAGCTAACAAGCTAGCCAGCTAGCTAACATTACGCAGCTGTCAGTTAGCGAAGCTACGCGGCTAAAGCCGTCATAGTGACGCTTATAGCTAAAAAAGCAGCCCCCTCTCTGCTGGGACACGTTAGATAAGAATATTCTGTGGAATGGACAAAGACGAGGCGGACCGGCTGATAGAGAAGGCGAAGTTGTTGCTACGGTCAGGACGGAAGGACCGAGCGCTGCAGCTGCTTTACGAAGCCCAAAATATCTACCACAGCACCCGGGCCAGAGGTAACCTAAGCAGCCGCACGTTTTCCAAGCTAAGGTTAATGTTAGTCTTTTATATTTATCACAGTCTTCATTCAAAAGGTCAACAGTGTAAATATTTAGCTAAATCTTAATTTGAAGAATCATTTAAATATACATGTAAGTCTTACTTATTGCCGTGGAGGACCCCTCCATTGTATTGTGCATGAATCAAACAGTATGTTCACATATGCTCATGTAGTAGCTTAATAAAGCAAACTAATTATTAGACACACATCTTACTCAGTATAATGGAGTGTGTTTCTCCAAACTACAAGCATGATCATTACGAGCTAAATTAGACAGGTGTACCTAATATTAAATTCCCGGTGTACATGTCCAGTTTAATGTTATTGAAAGTATTTCCCTTATCTTTGTAGTGCTGATTGATGCCATAGTTAAAAATGGAAGCAACGCGGCTCCGGAAGTGAACCACATGCCCCCGCCAAAAGGCTGGAGAGAAGAGGACTGTGGCAACGCTGAGAAAAGTCATGTGAGCGGCGATGACAAGAAAAGCTACACAGAAGATCAGCGGCAGGGTGTTTTAAGGTCCTTCACTTGTTCTCATAAGATTAAATGCCACAGCTAGTGTAGTATTTGAACATCCAAACGTTTTCCATTGCAGGATTAAGAATTGCAAGGACTTCTACGAGATCCTTGGCGTCCCCAAGAATTCCAGCGATGAAGATCTGAAGAAGTCGTATAGAAAGTTGGCCCTCAAGTTTCACCCTGACAAGAATTTTGCACCAGGAGCCACAGATGCTTTTAAAGGTAGAAGACTGAAATCCAACACACTTTTTAATAGGGCCCCTTTCATGCAAAACAAACTTTTCTTACCTATTGGTAGCTGATGTTGTGTGTTTGGAATCTGCATATGTCACAAATATTTCAAATCAAACCGTGGCGGCATTGCGGAGATATTTGTAAAATGATTTTGTCTTCTTTTATACTTCCAAAAAACGAGCCGTTTGGAATTTGCCCCATTGCTGATGTTTTTGCCATTGGTGACGTCAATGGATTTCAGGCGTTGTGGTCTGACATTGTAGTTAATAAGCTCCTTCTTTTTTACTTCGACATTCCACTGGGTTGTGAGTTTTTCCTTGCCCTTTTGTGGGCTCTGAACAGAGGATGTCGTCGTGGCTTGTGTAGCCCTTTGAGACACTTGTGATTTAGGGCTATATAAATAAACATTGATTGATACTATCGTATCGTACTATAGTATTGTTTTCAACAGAAAATCTTACGATACATGAAACATGTGTTTTTTATAGCACTCAAAGAACAATTTTAGAACAGTTTAATAAAAAATACAGAACATTGGGCTTTTCCTTTTGCACTCATATAAAATTGTTTTTTATTACATAAAGTCTGCCATAATCTAGGATTAGGTTAGAAATGAATAGAAAGCTTTATCTACATTTTATTAAGTGCTTCATGATTTATAGTTGCCACTCTTGGTCTGTGTTTTAAGACAAATAAAATCATTACTAAATACTAAAAAGTATACGGCTAAAAGTACACAGCTAAGACATATAGCAGGTAAAGTACACATTGTTAAAAATATAACACAAATTGTAGGACATTTTCACTAACATTAGTTTACGATGCAATTTTGATTGTGCTAATAATTGGCAACAAGTCGCTGTGTGCACGTCTATGTATTTATATGTGCAGGGCAGGGGAGCTGGTTATCTACAATACCTTTAAACTCCTTGTGCACGTCTGGATGATTGTTATTTAAATGTTTATTTAAGTTTGAAGCAAAGATTGTAATACTTTAATGCCACCTTTGTCGAGGCATGTTTTAAAGCAGCACTTGCAGCGTAATTTTACAACTTTTTTTTTGTATTAATATCGTTGTTAAAGTTAAGGATTTTTGTCAACACCGGAGAGACTTCTGTGGGTATGCGCTGAGCTTGTCATTGTCATTGTTTTAGGTTGTTAATAAAGATGAAGTCGATTCATCACCTCCTTGCTATGTTTGATATACAGTACTATACAGCACTTTATATTGTGTTCAAATTGTTTAAACTTTTACTAAAATTTTGACTTTTGTCGAAGCTGGAACCCATTATTCATATTTACATTGTTTTTTCTAGAGAAATTTGCTTCACTATACAAACATTTCCATTTATGAACCTCGCTCAAGAACCAATTAATTTCGTAAATTGAGGTTCCCCTGTATAGAGTATCTGACTTACCTCTCTTTTGTCTTTTGGGTTGTCAAGTTGTGCAACTAATAGCTGAACAGTGTGCCGAGGACATCATGTCATGTGCACTGTACAGATATTTTGCTTATTAAATTACTGGGCAAGCTCGCTTACCACCTCTACAACAAAAGTAGTGGTTGAGTAAGCGGTCTTGCTCCAGCTCTATCGTGCTTAAATAGTAACAATATTTATGTACAGTAAGAGTAATTTTTAAATATTAGCTTTGGCCAACTTACTGTTGCGTTGGTGTCCGGATAGCCAGCTGTAGACTGCGCTTCAAGTTGGTCATGTTTTGCAACGCGGAAAAGATGAAGTGCGCCCATAGGTTTTCTGTACTCTTTCTTCCAGGTGTAGAAGCCATTGTATTGAGGCGTGTGACAATAGTCTTGTTTTTCCAGAGAAAACTAAAATACTGAGCCTTACATAGATAGTAGTTCTTATTGGATCCCCTCTGTGATTTATCTCCCACCCTTCTCCTTCATGCAACCGTGATTGTGGGACGGCGTGGCGAAGTTCGTAGAGTGGCTGTGCCAGCAATCAGAGGGTTGCTGGTTACTGGGGTTCAATTCCCACCTTCTACCATCCTAGTCATGTCCGTTGTGTCCTTGGGCAAGACACTTCCCCCTTGGTCCTGATGGGTGCTGGTTAGCGCCTTGCATGGCAGCTCCCGCCATCAGTGTGTGAATGTGTGTGTAAATGGGTGAATGTGGAAATACTGTCAAAGCGCTTTGAGTACCTTGAAGGTAGAAAAGCGCTATACAAGTATAACCCATTTATCATTATTATTGTTTAACTTGTCCCACCCGCCCGAAAGGCGAAATTAAATATAATTGGATTTCGTCTTTGTCATTATTTTCGTCTCAATTTTATTTGGTCATTGTTTCAGTCAACATAAATGTTTCATTCGTTATCGTCCTATTTTGGTCAAGGGAAAATAGGTCGCTGACGATAACTAAGACAAAAATATTTAGTCAAAAAACTAACATTGGTTGCAACATTGACATGATAACACTTTAGTTGAATGTGTCAGATGAAGTATCAATCAATCAATCAATCAATGTTTATTTATATAGCCCTAAATCACAAGTGTCTCAAAGGGCTGTACAAGCCACAACGACATCCTCGGTACAGAGCCCCAAGTAGTTTCTTGATTGTTATTACTGCAAAACAGAAACCACAATATAACCATGATTTATTCGACACAATGTGCCTTTAAAGGTTACACTCGGTGTGTGTCCATCAGCAGTAACGCTACACTCTCTCCCCGGCAGCAATCGGCAACGCTTACGCAGTGCTAAGCAATCCAGAGAAGAGGCAGCAGTACGATCAGTATGGAGATCAGTCGGCAGCCGAGAGCGCGTCGCAACACACCACCCACCATCGCCACGGACACTACCGAAACTTCCACAGAGACTTTGAGGCTGACATTTCTCCTGAGGAGCTCTTCAACATTTTCTTTGGAGGACGATTCCCCACAGGTGAGTGTCCTCACAAAGCAACAGTGTAACTGTTTTGGTCTACTTTCTCTGCAAGTGCGTATTTGTCTCCCTCAGGAAACATCCACGTGTACACCAACCAGGGAGCCTCCTACTCTCAGTTCTACCAGCCTCGTCGACGACGCGCTTATGAGAGACGCGAGGAGGTGGTAGAGGACAACCCGAGTCAAGTCAGTGACTCATGCACCTCCCTTTTCATACCACACATTTGTTGTGAATTAGCAGAGAAGATACACTCGCCAGTCTTTTTATTAAAGTGCACCTGCACAATGTGATGCAACACTTTGCAGCACTGAAGAACTGAACTGCATAATCAAAGTGTTGCTGTTCATATCCACACAATAGTCTGCAATCAAGTGTGACAACGTCAGAGTGTGTAGCTACTCCTTATCAAGTGGCACGTTGGTACTATCCTTTCTCAAAT